>NW_009219602.1:0-425 GCF_000690835.1 Fulmarus glacialis
CTCCCACCGCCCGCGAGCCTCTGCCCACATGGGCAGCCCTGCGGGGCCGAGCGCTTGCCGGCAGCACCGAGAGGGCTTAAAGACACGATGCTGAAGCCTTGGACCAGATTGTAGCACCCACCAAAATGCTTCTTCCAAGATCAAAACCAGGCCAACAAAGCAAACTATCGTAACTCTTGGAAGGATCCCTACAAAGTGCTTGAGCCGTGCCTGAGCAAGGGGAAGGGAACAGCGACTCTGGCAAGGTAAATGCAGAAGTGTACCCGGGCAGGCAAAAAAAAAAAAGATTTTGCAGAGTAATTTGCTAAAGGTTTGAAAAATAACAGGCCGTCCTTTCTCAGCAACCTCCCGGGCACTAAGGAGGAGCCTGCCAACCGATAAAGGGGCAGCCGGGGTGCAGCGCAGGTAAGGAGCCAGGAGGCGAA
>NW_009219602.1:442-2724 GCF_000690835.1 Fulmarus glacialis
TGCCGGGGAGGAGCCCGGCGAGGTTCCCGTTGCCCAGCGTCTGACAGCAAAAGCAAGGTTTTGCTTTCCAAGGGGTCGCCAGCTGCTGGGAAAACTGGTGCAAGGAAGCGTCGCTGTGGGTTTGCCGCCTTCTTACCACCTTTATAATGCCTCTGCCATTAGGCGCCGTAGGGAGCCGGCTACGGTGGCAGAGGGACCTTTTATTTGCCCCGTCCAGCCCCACTTAGGTCCCGAGGACGCAGCTGCCAGGGCAGGTCCCCGGGGAGCCGCCGACAGCGGCGCGGGTGGAAATGCAGACAAGCTTCCCTGGAAAAGGGCTTCACAATTTCTAGCGGGTGAATTAACATTGCTGGATACTGTTTGTTATCTTGGAGAAGGAAAAGAAATAGAATTCCTTGTGAATTATCGCTTTAATGAACATTAGGCTGGGTAACCTGGAAAGCAAGAAGGAACGCAAGGGAAATAGAGCTGGCAGCTGGTTATTGGGCAGGGTTGGTTTGGATGGGGAGGACAGAAAAAGAAAAGGAAGAGCCTTGGGAAAAATAAGCACTAAATAAATCACTATCAGGTGAGTTCATTAGAAATTAATGTAAAAAAGTACTGCTAACCAGACCAAACACGCATGTGACGGGCCAGCCACACCACCTGAACGCAAGGCAGAAAAAGCCACTCGCCAAGTAGCTGCGAAAAGCCGACAGAACTAAAACACATTGAGAGTGTTTCGAAAAGGAATTCACAACTTTTTGGGCCTCTGGTCTGGCTCTTCCTTTTTCAGAACGCGTTAACCACCCCCTTGCAGAAAAAGCGCGATGCAGTAAGATCGCGTGAAAAGTCCTCCCTGAAAAATCACTGCACGCCTTTCAAACCCCAGACCTCACGGGCACAGCTTGCGGGGTCAGCCCAGAAATGGCAGAAGTTACACCAAAACCTGCAAGAGCTTGAGGGGGTCGAGGGACACCCCGGAGAGCAGAGTCACAGCATGGTATTTAGGGCTAATACGCAGCAGCATGTCTGGGGTGCAGCAGCTCGGGGACGGCTCCTGGGCTCTGCAACGGGCGGGAAACCACCGACCCCAGATCCAACAGCAGCCCTGCAGCATCGTACAGCGCCCGAGCACACTGCACCCCCCGGCGCCGTGCAGAGCCCCCTCCTTCCCCCCCGACTTCTCAGTCACTAAACAGCCTTTGCACGGGACACCCACCAAAGAGTTTGCAAAGCTCAGGGACAGCTTGCAGACATCTCGGGTAGGAAGGAGGCGTCCGCTGCAATGGGGCAAACCTGCGCAGAGCGTTCCTGAGCTGCATGAAAAACTGCCACTGAATCTGAACACCTCCACAGACACGGCCACTTTCTCCTTCAGGTACAAAACCCACTTTTCTATCTCCTCTTTTATAATTCATTGCTGATAAGGACAGTAAGAGTCCTCCGAGAACTTCTTTATCTCTTTAGTTTTTATTAGGCCTTTTGAATCGGAGGCAAAGGAGCACTGCGGAGCTCTGGCAGAGCTAATGCGTGTACTGTAAACAGGAGTGAAACAGGTATCAGAAAGCAGATGCCTGAAGCTCTCCCTGGGGGCCTGTCCCAGCGCGGGAGCAGAGGCTGGAAGGTCACTGATGACACCTCGATGCCTCCTCTGAAACCTGGCAGCCTCCAGCCCTGCCCAGCAGCACGGGCAGGCAACCTGCACGGCCCGGCCGCTCGCTTGGGCCCAAACAGAGTCTGGGCAAAGAGCAGATGCATGCGTGCCCGCACACTTGGGCTGAGTGCGGGACACCCCAAAATGCTGTGGGGACTGCATGCACTGTGCCCCAACGGCAAAGGCAGGTACCGAAAGCTCCCCAGCCCCCTATCAAGCGCTGCTCTGCACTCCCAAACAGCGTGCACACACTTCCCATCCACGCACGTGCACCCGCAGGCAGGGAGGGAAGAAAAATACGCCCAGCACCCCCACTGCACTTGGCCTCAGGTGCACACACAGCCTTGGGGGGCAGGGGGGGCGTGCACACCGAGATGAATATATATGCCTAGTTCAGGCCCCCCCGGGGCTGGGGGGCATGCAGGAGCCCTGGGCGCATTTGGGGGCCCAGGGAGCACGCACACACTGGGTGCATGCAAGGGGAGGGCATCGTGCACAGGCCCCAGGGGGTCATGCACCGCTGAGGGCATGCACGAACCCTCGGAAGCCCCCGGGAGCCAGGGAAGGCATGCAGGGCCCCGTGGGGGCGACACACGCAGGAGACACAGGGGACATCCAGGGCCCCGGGGGGGTACACACGCAGGAG
>NW_009219603.1:0-4497 GCF_000690835.1 Fulmarus glacialis
CCCCCCCGAAAGGCCGTGTCTAGGAGTGGAATTAACATAAGAAACTAAGAAGTAACGTAACGTTCCCAATTTGCTTATGGCAAATGCTGGAAACGTGGACTGTTAACATTGGCATTTGACACCTTTGCAATTACTGAGTCCTCAGGGTGTATGACAGGGAAATTATAGTTCTTTTTTTCCCTATGTAGACCTGTGAGTGTTTTCTTACCCCATATATTCTGTAGTTCAGTGCTCATGCTTTTTCCTTTAAATCTTCTCTTCCTACTTTTGAGCTTTGTATCATTTAATCCTGGGACTGCAAGTGCTAAGTGTAAGGAAACTACTAAATGTAAGGAAATCAGCTGTGCAATTGCTCCATGGTGTTCAGATATTTGTCTGAATTTTGCCTTAATGTGTTTGTATTTTTTAAAGCTGTAGTTTTGAATTTGTTGTGTCCTCCATGTTTTTTGGTTTCAGGATAATTCAACTGGTATCTCTTATACTTACGATTGTGGAAAATACTAGCTTTAGGTGGGTGTAAATGTTAATGTTTCTTTTAATTGACGTTCTTGAAATAATTATTTTTAACTCCAAGATACCATGGATTGTGTTCTTTTGGGTTCTATTTCTTATTAGCAGATTCTTATGAGAATGCCAGTTAAAAGAAACAGTGACATTTGCAGTTACTGCATGTCTTTATTCTTGAAGGCTGGATTCAGTCATATATTTTGGCTACATTGTGTCATCTTAGAGCAAATCAAAGAAGCCAGACTCCTCGTACAGAGGAAACAGGTTATATTAAGCTATTGGCAAGTAAATGACAGCTAGTTAATACTGGTGAATACAGCCAATGTGTGTTGTAGGACTTTTGAGAGGAGGAATATTTAATAATCAGCTAGTTGCCTGCTATCTCTTGGTACCCACCCTCAAGATCTCATGTATCAGACTGATGATAGCTAAGGTACTGCTCATGATCTCTACCCTTTCTCCATATTAGTGTCGAGATATTGCAATTTAAGGTTTGAGAACTTCAGCTACCTGGTAGTCTTAAGCAGAAATGGTCAAAAATGCTTTTTTACAAAAATGGTAAAAGTCCCAAACGTTTTTTAGAGATGCTTTAAAGTGATTTGTGACTGCATCTGGTTGCTACAGTAGATAACAGTGCTGGAGGTTAATTGGAGGTTAAGATAATATAGTTTATAACAAGAGGCTTAACTTGATTTTTATCTGTGTGGAAAATCTGAAGCCTCTTAATCTGTCAGTAAGAGTGTGACTAGAAAAATATCTTGAAGTAGCTTAAAAAACTACACAAATTGGCTTATGAACATTAATAAAATTCTTCCTGTGCTCCCAGAAGGCTAATTTGAAGAATGATAGTGCAACCTACTTGCAGTATGTTGATGTAGAATTTTTGCTTCAAGTCTGCAAAACTGTACTCTGCACTTCACGTGGTGTGACCAATGCCTGCCTCAGTGAGTGCTTTGACTCCAAACCTGACTTTAATGTTTTTGAAGAACTAGAAAGCAGTATGAAAGTGCTTGTGCGTAGCCAAGGAAATTAAACGTTGTGGAGATTATCTGAAAGTCACAAATAAGATTAATATCACATTTGCAAGGTGTTTGTGCTGGCTGTCATCTGAAGTGATGAATGTTACGTGTTGAGTAGGATGTGGTAATTGGCTTTGAAACAGGACTAGCAATGCTTTGCGTTTCCTCATGTGATACTGGCTGCGGTGTCATGAACACTTCAGTCTCCAAAGGAGACGGTTCGGTTGGTGTGCTTGTTCCCCCTGCCACGTTGACATAATTATTTATATAGTCTCTTGCAGTAACAGATTAGAGACTCGCTCTGGGTTAAAATTAACTCGGCAAAAATGTTTTGTTGTAATCCAGACTAATTCCCTGATCTGGCTCACCTTGTGATTGTGCTTGTGACAGCGTGAGGGGAGGGGTTGCACAAAGTTCTATGTACAGAGAGGCAGAAGCAGAGAGGCTGCTGCTTTTGTCACCAGTGCCAGCCTAATAATTTTATGAAAGGAAGCAGAAAAAAGTATCTAATCTTGCAATTTAACGTACAACCGTCTTTGGTCAGATAACAACGTTAAGAATCTGTTACAGTACTACCAGCAGTGTGAAATTTAGTTGTTGAGTCAAGATTGGTTTGGAAGATAAATCTACTCTGAGTGTGCCTAGTTTGTAGTCTCTGCTTTGTGGCCACTGAAATATATGAAAATGACTAGTAGTGGCATAATGGCTAGCGCAGCCATGAAGGTCTGTAGGAAGCATGAGCCTCTTCAGAGGGCAAGTGAAAACTTCATGTTGTTGGAGTTTGTCTCAAATGCTGGGTTCTGAGTGGATGAAACTGGAAGTCTGCTCTCTATTACTGAAGTAATGTAAGTTGTTAACTGTTTTCAGTCCTGAAACTTTGTATTTGCAAAGTAAGATATTTCTGATTTTCACACTTTTGCTGTCTTCAAATATACAGTTTTTCTGTCGCATGACTTAATCCTAACAAACATCCCTATCCAGCTGAATTGCTCATCTCAGGGTTTTCTCTGAACTGTCAGTCCCTTTACTCTTCTTTTACCTATGTATGTACTACCGTAAGTATCAGTTAGGGTCAGTGTGTTCTTTGAGACTTTTTGTCAACTATGCATAGATATACAAATTTGTAATGGCTTTAGTGTGGCCTGTTTTGTAATGAAAATGTTCACTACATAATTTTGACTAACTTGAAATGTTAACGTTACAATGACAGTATACTCTAAAATGGCAGTAATTTCATACTCATGTCAGTGTTTTTCATCTGTTTTACAGTTTATCAAGTGATCTTTTTTTTTTTTTTTGTCTGTAGGACATCAACTCAGCAACTGTAAAAATAACATCATGCAGATCCAAGAATCACTTCTGAATAGGTTCTTTGGTTCCATTTGCACTTTAAATTACTTGTGAGGACTGCGCCTGGATTTCTGTAGTAACATTAGATATCAGAGATGCAGCAGTATTTATTGAATAAATATTCAATATTGAAAATTTCTTATGCTCTTACCAAAGGGAGACATTCTACTGAGCTTGTTAGGTTCTTAATTAGTTCGCTGCATAATGTTCAGTAGAAACTCTCTATCAATTAGTTTAAAAACATTAACCATTTGAAAATACAAATGCTTTTTGGTTTTTTTGGGGTTTTTTTTTTTTTTTTTTGTCCATTACTTCGTTGCTAAAGTTGCCTCTTTTAACTTGGATCCTTCAGAGGAGAAAAGCTTCTATTTGTATTGTGGGGACAAAAATCCAAACAAATCTAATGTTGTAAAGTGGGTTGATTGAGATCAAGGAAAATTTC
This sequence comes from Fulmarus glacialis, assembly GCF_000690835.1. Classification (NCBI taxonomy): domain Eukaryota; kingdom Metazoa; phylum Chordata; class Aves; order Procellariiformes; family Procellariidae; genus Fulmarus; species Fulmarus glacialis. Next base: position 3,319 of record NW_009219603.1, read on the forward strand.
AGTGATTACTGGAATATAAGATTTCTGCTATTAACCAGAAATCAGATGGCTGTTTTTCCAGCCATTTTGGCTGAAGAAGAGGCAGCCAACTTTCTTTCATTTTACGGTGATTCTTTCTGCTGGATGATAAAAGAAATTTTTGGAAGTAGGCCAGCTCATCCATACTCATAGTTGTAAATTATACATCCTCTGGAGAAAATTGATCATTAGGTTAGTCTTTAGGCTTTTCGAAGTTGACACAAAGTCTTCCCTTACGCCCTTTCTTATGCTCAGTAATGGAATGCTTATTTGGCCCTGGGATGTTTTAAGTATATATTTTTCAAAATTTATTGGAGAAATGCTTTACCTTTGCACTGCCAAGTTATTAAAGAATTTGTAGAAACTGTTTAGTAAATTTAGATCTGTGAAATTTGTGTTAATTTGATTGTTGGTACACCAGAAAGCTTTAATTTCTTCAGATCTAAAGCCTCTGCAAAAGCTGTAAGCTGTTTGTTGTTTGGGACTTGATGCTTTTTTAAAATGAAATTATAATTGCAGAAAGTTTGGAAGCATTCATCTGATTGAAAAAATAAAGGTTATATACATAAAGACTAACAAAATGATAGCAGTGTTTCCTGTGACATATTATGCATTACATATTACATTTTTGTCTTTATTCCTGTGAAAAGGATGCTCCGTAGGTCCCTTCCAACTGAAATAGTCTGGTCTGTTCTCTGTTTTTCAATTCTTATGTTTTATAAGTTATTTTACCAAAAAAAAAAAAAAGTTAAAGTACTGTGTAAACTTAAAACTTTATTTCATTGGAAAATCAATGTGCTGTTGAGTCTTACATTAAGCTAACCTGTGCATTAGAAAAGGTGGTAAGAGTTGCTGTGTGCTGTAGGCTTTTTAGCTGCAATATAGTAATGTTTTAATACTATATTATGCTATTGGTTAATAGGGATTAGCTAATGACTAAAACTGTGTATTTTTATTTATCTTCTTTACCTTATATTCTGATAAGGAAAAGAGTTTTGCATAGTAGTTCTTTCAAAAATCTCTAGTAGTCGCTTAGTCTAACATGGTTTGTATTTGTGCAGTCTTAGCATAGAAAACATGATAATAGAAGCTGGAAATAAGCTAATAATGTTATGTTGAGAGGCTTAAGATGTTTATTTTATTTCTGTGTATATATATATA
>NW_009219604.1:0-929 GCF_000690835.1 Fulmarus glacialis
GGGGAGGCTGCCTCCGCGCCTCTTACCTTCGCCCTCCCTCCTTTAAACTTCTCAGCGAGCTGAAGGAAGTAACATTGTAGCTCCCGCTTGGAGCAAGAGCGATTTGAGAGCTGCGTCCGATTAGTCACTTTCAGTTTCTCTCTAACATTTGGGAGCGCAGAGTACGGTAACACAAATATTTCTCCATAAACTAACGTGTAGGGGAGTCGTGAGTGCCCCTGCTAGGGTGGCAAGTCCTTCCCTACTCTAAACCCAATTTTAGCTCTATCTCGCAACTTTGGCACTAACAAAAGGACTCGAACTCGCCAAAAGTCAAAGGCTCGTCTGAATGGCCGGGAGTGTGGTTTTTATCCTTCCAATCTCCCTTATCGACAGTGTGTTACGAATTTATGGAATCAAACCATTCAGCTCAGCTAGACGAGGTGACACAATTACATTGTATTGCAGTTTTGGAAATGCAATCCCTAACGTTGCCCTGTCGTTTTAGGAAACGAGATACTTGCAAGATCGCGGTGCAGCTAAAAACGGCGTGCACCGCCTGAAATATTTCTTACAAAATAGCCTGCAATGATGTTGCCAGTGCTACCTAATCCGATGATTGTAATGAAACAAACAAAAAAATCCCACCAGAAATATTTCAGACGCTCCGACTCACATTGGCTAGCTGCGATCTGGAGGGGAGGCAGGGGGAAAGGCAAGTCCTAAACCGAGACTTCCTACGCTATGGAAGAGTACGTGCTTGGGAGGGTTATTTTCCAAAAAAACTGGGTGGTTTGGCTTCTGGGCTCTTGAGAAATATCCGGGGTGCGAGTTTGTGACCCGGGGACAGCGGGTGTAAGAGCTGCAAGCAGCGCTAACCTTGCCCGGGCGCAGCGGCAGCCCCGCTCCGCCGGGGTTAGTTACAGCCAGGGGAGCCCCTCCGGGCCGGG
>NW_009219605.1:0-347 GCF_000690835.1 Fulmarus glacialis
AGATGGAGATGCTCAGCCCCCCCGCCATGAGACAAGGGGTCCCTCAGCACCCCGAGGCAGCCGGGTATGGTATATATATCCCGCGTAGGAATGCTAAAGCACTTAAAGAAAACTGTGTTTATGGCTTATAGGTCAGCTCAGCCTCTTTCTCTCTCGTCTGGATTTTCCCAATCTTTCTTCCTCCCGCTCCATCGTACAGCCCCCCCTCGGTTTCCCATCAGAGAGGAGCGCTGGGAAATTATTTTGGTCTCTTTGGGCTCAATCCCTCCCTGCTGGGGTCGGAGCCAGAGCAGTGCAGCTCGGTGGTTCCAGCCCAGCCGAGCGTTTTGGACCGCAGGCTTCAGCGG
>NW_009219605.1:410-3625 GCF_000690835.1 Fulmarus glacialis
ATGGACTTTTAAGGGCCACAGTCGCCACCCCCCCTGCCGCGGGCAGGGACATCTTCGACTAGATCAGGTTGCTGCATCAAATCAGCTAAATCATCAAATCAGCTGCATCACATCTGGGAGACGTACTGAGGGTGGCAGGGCCTGATCCTGTGACATGCAGGGAGGGTGCAGGCACCCTGAGTGCTCCCAGCACCCAGCCAGCGGGAGCCCTTTGTGCTCCTACAGGGATGAAGCCTGTGAGAAAGCTTCTCCTGCTCCACAAAATGGCCTGATCCAAGCCCATGGCCCCATCCAATGTGTCCTACCGTACCCATCCTGCTTACAAAGCACCATCATCTCTCTGTCCCCCAGAGCCATGTGTCCGGGGACCCCAGGACCCCATGCCCCATTCTCAGACTGGTCCTTCTGCTCCTGGTGCTTCACGTGAGGTTGGTGGTAGGAAGGATGCGCCTGGCCAGCCAAGGGCCCGGGCGCTGGTCACGGCGGGGATGTCATCTTTGGTGCCGCTGGACTGATGGGATCCTCTTTGCGAGAGATCCCCTCCCTGGTTGTGACTGGCTGCTGCGGGTGGAGGAGGGCTCCTGGTGGGCTCTGAGGATGGGTGATGGTCACCCTGTTGAGGGTGGACTTCAATCCCGCAGCTGCACTTTGGTCTCAGAAGGGAGATAAGTCAGGAGGTGGCAGATTTGGATGCCTGGAAAGCGGCAGCACGGTGTGGATCTGCTCTACGTCACCTGAGCTTGTTTGAAGCTCTCAACTAATGGAGCCCAGCCCTGACCCCCATCTAAGGAGGGTTTGAACTACCAGCCCTGGGCCTGAGTCTCAGCCCCCTTTGACTCCTGACCGCCTGCAGTTCCCAGAAGCTCAGCAAAGGCATGGCACTACGTGAAGATAAATGCTACAGAAAGAGGGGGAACCCCCGAGGCACCATTTCCTTTTCCCCCCTTTAACAGCAGACCGCAATGCCCAAAGCCAGCAGGAGGGTCCCCAGGTGGACCTGGGGCACTGCTCCTCCAGCCCTGCTCTTCGACTCCCTTGGCATGTGGTAAACGATCACCAGCTTTTCTCCGGCACCGGAGGGATCCATTTCATCCCCCTTGTAGCAGCTCCGCCCCCCGAGGTGGCTGGCTTGGGGGTCATCTCGGAGCAGGTCTTCAGCTGGATTCTCTGACCCAGCCAAGGCCACGTTGACCGAGACATCCCGCGTGCCCACGTCATTGACAGCGAGGCAGGTGTAGATGCCTTCATCCTCCTTGCTGAAGTTGGGGATGGCCATGGTGCCGTTCTTGAAGACCAAGAAGCGCTCCTGGCTCTGCTTGACATTTCCATCCCGCGCCACGTTGGGCCCGTTGATCTCGACATGGCGGCTGGAGGTCTGGATCTTCCACCTGACCTCTGGTGGGGGGCTGCCTGCCACACTGCAGTGCAGGGTCAGGGTGAGGCCGTCGTACATGACGGTGTTGTCTAAGTTGGAGAGGTAGGTGAGCTGCACGGAGGGAGCAACGCAGTGGTGGTCGGGGATGTCCGTCACCGCCCTGCCCTTCAGCCTGCTGGGAGCCACGCACAGGGTAGACCCCCCCTTGGTGATGGAGACGGAGGTGTTCTCCGTCCACTTCTTCAGCCAGAAGACCTTGCAGGAGCAGTTGAAGGGGTTGTTGAAGATTTGCAGCTGGGACAGGGAGGGCAGGTTGTCAAAGGTGCCCTCGGCCAGGGTGGTCAACTCATTGTCATTGAGCCAGAGGGAGCGCAGGTCCTTCAAGAAGCGGAAAGCATCCCGGGGCAGCCCGGCCAGGCGGTTGTTGTTCATCTTCAGGATCTGCAGACCACTGAGGTTACGGAGGTCCTGCCAGGGGAAATCCGCGATCTTGTTGTGGCTCAGGTCCAGGTTCTTCAGGTGCACCAACAAGGCAAAAGCCCCCGGTTCCACCACCCCGATCTGGTTGTAGCCCAACCACAGTGACTGCACTTCGGGAACCTCGGTGAAGGAGCCCTGACCCAACCAGCCGATCTTGTTGGCCGACAAGGTGAGGATGGTCACGTTGGAGGACAACCCCTCGGGTACCTCCTGGAGATCCTTGTAGGCGCACTCGGCCAACAGCCGTCCGTTCTTCTTAGTGGAGCAGGAGCAGGCGCTGGGACAGGCCAGGCAGGGCCCCAGGAGCGTGGCCAGCCCCAGGCAGCAGAGCAGGGGCCTCATCCTTCCTCCTGGGAACAGAGACGGAGGGTGAATGAACGGGACGGGTCTAGCCGAGATGGGGATCTGCTTTTTCTTGCCAAGTACTAAGAGGAAGCAGCAGAAGGGCGAAGCATCCGTGTGATTATCCCCAACGCTTCAGCTGGAAAAGGCTGTTTGAAATATTCCCTAATCTGAACAAGGCATTTCCTCGCCAAGAGCAGAGCCTTCGACTACCTACGTGAGTGGGGAGCTTCCCCCTAAACCCTTTCCTTCCCCCTCTAGAAAATGCCTCTTTTTGATCTTTGATGAAATACCAAGCCCCCCGGGATGCTGTTTCCCCAGGTTTTGGGATGAAAGGTGGGAGTTGGGGGTTCAGAGTTCACCCTGCTGAGGCTGGAATTAGGGAAAACGGAGCAACCACAGCTCTTTCACAACCAGCCTTCCCCTAAACCACCAAGCTGTTGGGATTTTCAGCACGCTTTCAGACCTCAAACCAACCCCCCCATCTCCATATTTTTCCATGTCACGGAAAAAAACAGCTTCTCAAGTGCTTTTTCTCAGCAAGAGAGTGTGGGGTCCCTGGCTGCTGGAAGTCTTTAGAGCGAAATATTTCTGAGCTAACTCCTTACTCCCCTTCTTCTTGCCTTGCAAAGGGGACTGTGCACGCTCGGTTCCCGGCGCCTGGAAGCTGTGTCCCACCAGGGAAGAGGTTAACCGCGGCTCTGCGAGGAGCTGGCAGCGAGACCCCTTTGTCTCTGCCTTGCAGGCAAGTTTTGCTGCTCCTTCCAGTCCCCAACCCTGCCTTTTACAGCAGGGGGGGAGGCATTTTGTTGGCAATGGAGAGGCTGAATAAGACCGGCACAATAACTTGGGGGGCGGGGGGCAAAAGGGGACACAAAGGCTCCTGTCCTGCAGGGATAGACCACCCCAGGGCTGGGGTTCAAGGGATGGGGAAGGAGCCCCGAGGGCTCTGGGGGTGATGGAGGGGTGAGAGCCCAGCAGTGCAGGGGGGGTTCCCCTTGGCTGATGTATTTAAAGC
>NW_009219606.1:0-16489 GCF_000690835.1 Fulmarus glacialis
CGGGTGCGGGGACAGCATCGCACCTCGGGGTACGGGAAGCTGGGTGCCCAGAGAGGCAACCGGCACCCAGATGCTGGTGGACTCCCGTGCCACTGCTGCACAGCGACCCAAAGGCATCTGGCTGTGCCTGTGGCCTCTCAGGTGTGATCTTGTGCGATCTCAACTCCTTCAGCGCTCAGCTACATCTCCCCAGCCGAGCCTCCACCAACACACTCCCCTCCCAGGGAAGGCAACGCAAGCATCTGCTCCCAGCGCCCAGGGAATCCCCCTGCTTTCACCCCCAACATCATCCAGAGAGCACAGCAAGCATCAGCCATCACCGACAGCAGAATAATAGGCTGGTTTGGCCAGCATCAGCGATTAAGGAGCCCTAACTGACTCCCACTCAGCCTCTCCTCCATCATCCTCCCAGTTCCCCTTGGCCTCAGTTGATCCAATACCTACAGGTGGATTTTGTGGAAGAGCTTAGCAATCCCGTGGTGAGTCCAGTCTTTTCCCAGATGTGGCAAGATGTGCCCAAGAGCATCCGACCTAGAAGGAAAGGAGACCAGATTAGGATGATCCAACCTGGTAGGTATCTGGAAGGCGATGGGGTTTGTGGTCCCTCCTGGCTGCTTACGCAAGCCTTGAAAGGACACTTTCCCCTAACGGGGGAGCAGCGATGTGGGGTGGGAGAAGGCTCTTTACTTGGTGATGGTGCCGTCAATGTCCGAGATCACCACCTTGTCGTCCCAGTTCCACAGGTAGATGGTGGCCTCGCAGCGGCACGTGCCCTGGTACTGAGTCGTCACGCTGAACGCCACCTCATTGGGGCCGTCCTGCAGTTTCAGCCTCTCCTGTGGCAGAGGGGGAAACAGATGTGGTACACCAGCACCGATTCACATCAGTTCAAGGCTTGCCAGAGGCCAGACTGCCACCTGGCCAGACCAGGGACCCCAAGCCTCTACAGGGTGGCCACCCAGAGCGAAATACTTGGATGCCCTATAAAAACATGAGGTCAGGAGTAGAGAAATCCCTGTTTAAGGATTGTCTCACCCCTACACACACAAGCAGGCATGAAGGAGAAGGAGTGAAGTACATACAATTTGTTCAGAGGAGAGCCGCAGGGATTTCTTGTAGGTTGGTTGAGATTTCTGTGCAGGGGCATCCACTGCTAACATGTCCCCAGGGTGCAGGGGCTCATCGTCACTGGATGACACCTCCTCCTCCTGCCTACACAAGACAGGGAAGAGCAAGTTGGCTTTACTCTGCAGATCACAGCTTTCCCCATGAGCACCAGGTGAGATCTGGAGGGGACCCAGGACAACCCACCCACCAGGAAGAAGCCATGGAGTAGCTTGGCTGGACTGGGGTCAGCCAGAGCCTTAACAGAGCTTTCTGCCCTCATACATTAGGTAGACTTGGGAATAACTGGTCATTTAGGATGAGAAGAGATCAAAAGCACGCATAGACTCCTAAAGGCAACCTGGGAGGGAGGTACTCACCTCTGCTCAGCAGAGTCATGCTGCAGCGTCCCCACGTTGGCTTTCCCTGGCCTCGACTGCTGCAGGCAGAGAGTGGTGTCATTAGCACCTCGGTGCCAAGGGCAGGAGCTGCTTTGCTTTACTGCTACTTGGAGCAGCGATACCAGAAAAGAGGTGGCAATGCAACCCCCTGCCTTCATGATGACATTGCCCCATGGAAGAGGAAACACAACCTTGTTGCTGTGGTGTGGCAGGGAGACCAGCAAGCACAGGTAGTGCCTGAGCTGTGGCATGAGGGGCACAAGGTCCCCTTTACTGCATTGCCAGTTGTTGGTAGTTGATTAATGCTGCTCAGGCATTAACAGACCTGAGGAGACAGCAACAGCCTTCAGAAATCAACTTACCACCAGGTGCCTCTGGCCACTCTTGTACTCAGCCTCAGGCCATCCTCAGGACCCTGCTGCTCTCCTACCCCCACCCCTGCCAGTCACCAGAATGACTCCTGTGCCCTGGGGACACAGCTGTCACAGCCACCACTGCAAATACCTCCTCTGCTGGGAATTCTCTCCTCCTCCAGGAGAACCACCACCTGCTGCCTTTCTTGGGCATCTTCTCCTTCACCAGTTGGTCGATGGTGCTCTGTGAACATGGCAGAGCATGGGATAAAGTCAGTCCTCAGCCCAGGGAGGCTCAGCTGCCAACAGGCTAAGGACACCCTTGTCCAGGCAGGGTTTCCTTTGCAAAATTATTCATAGGATAAGATGTGTGACTCCTGCCACGTTGTGAGCTGAGATAGTTTTGAGGTGAAGGGTACAATGACTTGTTCTCTTCAGGCAGCTTGCGGGGAGGAGAAAAAAAAAAAAAAAAAAGAGATCTGGATGCCTTATTCCATACAATCCCAGCCAGGTCTACAGAGCCCAGCGCGGGCTCATGCAGCCCCAAATCCTCCAGACTGCCAGGGCCCCTTGCACAGATACAACCATCAGAATAGGAGATTTTTGACAAGGAAATCTCTGCTCTCCAGGCTTCAGTGATACCCAGGTATCTAAAAGCCACCCCGAGGTTCCTCTGGGGGAAAGGACAGACCTCAGGGTTTGTGGGCTAGAGTGATGTTCAGCTCTGCCTCAGACTGCCTGCAAAGCCCCAGATGGGCAGCTTGGCCTCTCGCAGCCCCACTGCACTCTTCAAGCCCTGCTGAGAAGCGTAGCCAGTAAATGTGTTGTGCCACTGACCTCAGGAATGTTCCTCTGGAAAGCCTGCAGGGACAGGACCATGGGAGCAGCCACTGCCCAGTTGTAATACCTGGAAGAAGCAAGAGGGATGGGAACGTCACCACTCCTGCAGCGAGGGCTGTTTCCAGGTCACCATCCTGCAGCATGGCCAGAAGGTCCCCTCCCGTAACTACTGCGGTATAATCATTGTCTGGGATGGAGTCACACTCCTATGGGAGTGTTTCTGTAGGGACAAAGGGGCCACATTGGTCATCTTGGGATGAAGCAGCAGGAAGAGCAGGCCACTCACTTCTTGTTGATCAGTATCACCAGGTTCGGGTCATCGAGGAGTCCTGGATTCTCAGCAAACTGCTGGTACGAGACCACATGCTCCATGAACTTCTCTGGTGGAACAGAGGCTGTGTCATGCCATTGGTGCATATAATGGATTTCAGGAGAGCAGATTCTCCCTCCCCTCCCACCTACCACGAGAGATCTGCCTGCTGCCCCCGAGACCTCCGCACAGCGACAGGGCAATTGTGGGCATCAGATCAGAGTCGGAATCCATGGGGCTGTCGGCGGGTAAGTCAGATGGCAGCTGGACACACAGAGGGTTGCTGGGGTCTGCCACAGGCTTTGAACTCTGCTCTGTGTCACTACCAGCAAGAGAAGAAACAGTGGCAACATCAGGCAATAGCTTTACACATACCTCCACCCTTTGCTGTAAGGGAATTGCTCAAGAAGGTCTGAGCTTGGCCAGCTGGGGCAACCCATACCTCCTGGGGAAATAGAGAGCCACCTGCTCCTCATCCAGGTTGGAGAGGTCTTCCAGGTAAACATCACTGGGACCCAAGTGAGGACTTCTTTTGATGGATCCTCAATGCACAGACAGAAGGGAGAGAGCTTAGCTGAATCACCTTTCCAACCTCTCAGCATCTATTGAGAAAGCTAACAGCATCCTCCTCTATCAAATTCATATATCATATATGAATATAACATATAAAGAGGGCATCTCTTTTCCTCTTGAAAAGCTGCCTTAAGTCAACAGCAACAGAAGTACCTCAAGACACCTGTACTGGCATGAGACCACTTGCCAAGAGGACAACAAAGGACAGGCCAAAGTCCCGCCTATGTTCTGCTATGACAGTCTGAAGGTGCCATTTGAAGTTAGCACCATGCAAGATAACACTTTGTGATCTTCCTCTTTGTACAATGAGGAATCCCAAGCGTCTCTTCTTCAGGGAGGCAATTTTGATCTGAATTTATGCTGGCTGGAAGAGTAAGGTTGGTTAGGACAGGGGACAACATAAAAGTCCTTAAATGCACTGTCAAGGGAGACATATGCATACTTCACTCCATGCGATTTTCCTCCTGACTTGGCATGCTCGGGATGAAGACACAAGTCAGGTTAGCTGCTGCCAGACACTTCAAGTTAAGGTATGGTCTACACCGCTGAGAAATTTTCTAAGCATGCAAAAGCAGAGACATCCAAGGATGGACTTCAGGAAACATAAGGCAAGAAAGCCTTCCTGGGGAGCGGGGGGGTCTCTGAAAGGAGGAAAGCTGAGGAACGTCTCTTCAAAGCAAAGAAGCTGGTGGCACGTGGAAAGGGCAAAGCAAGTATGTCACACCTTGAATACCCAGGGCAGTCATGAAGGAGCTGCACTGAATAAACAACCCAGCCTCCCCATCCAAGTCATACATCTGCAGGCTCAAACACCTCTTCCAGCAGCACCAGTCACACACTCACCTTGTCTCCTCTGGCTTTCCAGCTGGGGCTCAGGCCCCTCCGAGCCCACCTGCCTCGGAGCGGCGGCTCCCTCAAAGGGCTCCACATCTGGCTGAACCTCTGGCACAATGTTCCCACCTCCCTCCTGTTTCTCTTGTGTGGCTGAGGAGGCCTCCAACAAGCTCTCTGCCCCCACAGCGCTGGGGATGTCCTTCAGCCTGGGGAGGCCGTTCCCATCCCAGGGTGCGGGTGTTGGCTCAACAACAGACACAGCAGAGGAACAAGGTGCACCCTCATGTCCCACTGGGCTTGGACCTCTTCCCAGACCTTCAGAGGTGGCAACAAGATGGGTTGCCTCATCCACTGGGACCGGTATCACAGAGACAGTAGTTATTGCAGTAGCAAAGGTCTTTGTGGACTTGGCTGGTTCAACTCGTTCCGATTTATTCACCTCAAGGAAAGCAGAAGAACAGGTTTGAGGACAGGAGATTGCCCAAAGCATCCGGCAGAAGAGGACAACTTCTCTGAAGCTGCCTGGCCACAGCCTCCTCCACTTTCTGCAGGACTTTCAGACACCCCCTTCCCACCAGCTGCTAGAGAAGAGCAAGAGCAGGGACTCACCTGAGGGAGCCTTCCCCAGGTCCACTGCACATGGGATTCAGTCCCTAGAACAAAACTCTCCTGCGGTCTGATCTCCAGCTCAGAGTCGCTTTTGGGAGAAGATGGATGGCTCAGGGTGGGGCTACAAGAAGAGAAGGGAATGTTGGACCTCATCTACCCTACAGCCCCATGCTTTCTTATCACTGCAAGGACATTTAGGGCCAAGAACCCTCTAAGGTTGGTTTCCCATAGACTCAGTTCTACCCCATAAGACTATCACTTACAAATGAGCAAGACCTATGGGAAGCTAAGGCCCAAGGAAGCAAAGTGCTATGCCACCGGTTGTCCAGAAGCAGCTCAGCAGCAGCGGCAGGACAGCCCTGTGCACACAGGCTTCTTGCATCTGTGACCATGGCCAGAAGTGTCCCTCATTGGCTCCGAGCTTTCCTCCAGCTACACCATATCAGGCCAGGAAAACCCTCCTTCCCTGACACCCCCAAATCCCTTTTCCTTACCACCTTCCTGGCCACAAGGCACATCCCCTGCTCTCACCAAAGCTGAGCAGATCACCTTGGCTCTGCCCGTTACCTGTCCGCAGAGGCCAGCTCCCCATCAGAGTAAGGGTGTATCTCTGGGGACTGCAACGACCCGGTTTCTTCTTCAGGGAGATCAGCGAAGGAGAAATACACTGAATCACTGCAAAGGAGGAAGGAGGTCAGTTATGCTACTCTTAGGCACCAGCCTCCTCACCTGGAAAGCTGGCAATACCCAGCTTCACCATTTCCACTGGCTTTCTACTCCACAGGAGGCTGGGGTCCAACCCAAAATGCTATCCCCATGTTTCAGTACTGCTGGGCATCACCAAGCAAACCCACAGGCTCGAACCACCACATCACCCTGCCAGACCAAGCCACTCACCTGGGGGCTGGCAGCTTGCTCGGCTCCTCCACGGACATCTCGCTTTTGGTCTCCTCGCAGCCTTCTAACTCGGAGTCCGACACCTTCCGCTTGGGCTTCCTCCTGCGTCGCCTCCTCTTGCGCAGGGACACGTCAGCGTTGGAGGCCTCCTGCCCATGAGAGGGCTGACCGGCATCCTCCAGGCTCTCCTCCGTGGGGATGGGGGACGTGCAGAGGCGGGAGGGGATGCTGCCCTGCAACAGGGATGGAAGAGCCCGTCAGCTCCAGCGCCCTCTTCTCCAGCCTGGCAGCTCATGGCTCTTGTCTATGCAACGTACGCCACCAGCACAACCAACACTCAGCTTGGGGGTGGTTTTGTGGCTAGGTCCAAAAGGAAAGGTTTTGTACATGCAACATGTGAGTAAAAAAACCAAAAAAAAAGCCAACAAAAAAACCCAAAAAAACAAACCCAGGGTTATCCAGCCACAAGCTAAAGCTATCTTTAACGTGGGCAAGGAGAGGCAGGCAGGAGATGGCACCACGAGACCAGAATTATAAAGGTTGCAAATGGGTTTCAGCTCTAGAGCCCTCTCCCTGCCCTCAAACCCAGCCCAAGCTAGCAGCAACCACAAGTCAGCCTGGGAGAGAGCTGCCAAGATTTCTGGAAGCCACAACTAGTCCCATCCCGCTTCCCAGTAGAGCGGGCAGCCTGCCACAGCATCTGGCTCACTCTCATCCCTGTCACAAGATCCCCCAAGAGGCCAAGCTCCAAGATATCTGCCTGGCTGGCCAGCAGCCATGCCCAGGGAGGGAGGACAGTCTGGGATGCAGATATTTGGTCTAATTCTCCCTCAGGGTGATCCATTAGCCAGATCCTCCACACTAGTTACAAGGTCCTTTCAGTAGGAACCTTTCCGGACACACAAAACATCAGAGGGAATAATGGAGTCACCCTGGAGAAGAAGAGCAGTCCAAGCCTGGTCCTTCCACCTCAAGCCTGCACTTCCAGGTGGTCACAGCAGGACACAGACCAGCAGCACCAACCTCATTTTCCTCCAACTCCTGGACGAAGAAGGCCTCTCCATTGTCACCCAGCTTCATGTGCAGGTCCACAGGCTCCCCATTGATTTCAATGTCAACCTGGCAAGGGGCAGAAGAAGCCTGTCCATCTGAACCCACTCACCCATCAGTGTCCAGGAAGGCACCTCCCCAGGGACGGGACGGGTTGGGGTTGCTCGCAGGGCTGACAGCCACCCAGCCTTTGAGGCAAGGGACCTCTCCCAATTTTCCTGGGAAGCACAGTCCTCCCTGGAAGAGGATGGGTTCTATTTGGGCATCCCCTCCAAAAATTGGCAAGCACCCCTTTCAGCAGGGCTCCCATTCCCCTCAAAGTTCTTCCATAACCTGTGGGTTATGGAAGATCCTAAGTCTGGAGAGACCAGAGAGGAGGCATAGTCCCAGGGCAGGCACCACTTACCACCTTCTCCTTGGAGCGCAGCACACCCAGCTTCCCAAAGCGCACGTGAAATGGGGAGCACTGGAAGGAGTTATCGGGCTGCCTCACCACGACCACATCGATGCAGCCCGTCAGAGTGGCGGGGTTCAGACCCCGGTACAGCTCCTTCACCGTGACGAAGACGGTCTCAGCAAGCTGCCCCACGTAGTTCATTGTTTGAGACTGCAAGTGAGAGACAGGAATAGACTCAGGTGGGGAAAAAGGGCTCCAGCAGCTAAAATGCAATGTGAGTTTACCCTAGAAGAGTCATTTCACAGCTGCAAACACAGCCCCATCATGGGGACAGGTAAGCCTCTAGGGAAACTGAGGCAAACACATGAAGGGTCTTGATGGAGATCAGCCAGGGCCTCTGTCAGCACCAGAAAACAGGACAGAAGCCAGAGCACTAGTTATTGCATCCAGCTTGGAGGAGAGAGACCTTTGCCATTGGGATACACCATCACATTTGCCCCTTGGGAGGGCAAATACTACCTCACAGCAACACTTTGCAATCAATCTGTCAACATCCCATTCAAACAAGAATTTGGTTGGCAGGAGACCTCCTGCCCCGCACTGTCCTTAAAGAAAAAAACCTCAGGGCAGAGAGGAGGGAAGTCCAAGGAGCTGCTGCGTACACCACATGCTCACTTTGAACAAAGTCCAAACCTAACATTCCCAACTCGGAGGGGAAGGCATGCCACCTAGGCATTGCTGAATTGGGCAGATGCAGCCCTTGTTAAAGCCAGAACTCCCTAGTCTCCATGCCTTGGCCCCTGCTGCCATCATCCACCTTCCCAGGGAATCCCAGAAAGGGGCCGTGCTGCCCGGAGGACATCCGGACAGCTCTGCAATGCCATTTTCACAAGGCACTGCTGCACTCCGAGGTTGCACAGCTCCTGGTTTTCATTAGTAAGAGCACATGGAAGGAAAGCCTTGCCTGCTTCCTGCTCATCCCCTCGCCCGCTCACATCCTCCAGCTGCTCACTCCCCCGAGTAGAAACAGTTCTGGAGATTGGTGTGGTCCATGCTGGGGCTCACAGTGCAGCCATGCCTCCAGCCACACAAGGTGGCACGCAGGCTCCAAACCGCTCTCATGCAGCCCCCCTTCCTGCAGGCCACTGCTGGAAGCCACCTCCCGGTCAACGCATTGAAGTCCCTGGAGTATTTTCTTTCAGATCTATGTCAGGGTGCCAACACCCAGCTGGTCCCAGCCCCTGGACCAGGGGAGCCCCTTGCTCCACTTACTCAGCACTCAGCATCAGCAGGACAACGGTCTTGGTGTCAGTGCATCACACCAGAGGCTGGGAACCACAGAGGCTGAGCCCAGCCTCCTGAGCCGCCAGCTCTGCACCCCACCTTGCCCCAGAGAGAGGATGAGGACACAGGATGACCACTTCAGAAGGACCACGGATAATCTAAAGGAAACCTCTTGTGCTGGCAGCACGATCAGCCGATGGCATGGTGTCCCCGGGGGCTCTCAGCACAGCCCCCAGCACACACCCAACCCAAGGGGCGGTCAGTGAGACTTGGTTCCTTACCCAAAGGGACGAGGACAAGCAGGTGCCACCCGACGAGCCCTCTGCCCCAGCAGGCACCCTGCCTCTCCGATCCGTTTTGCACAAGCTCAGCCCTGTCCCATTCCCAGACATCCCTCCAGGAAGGCGATCTGCGTGGGGAGATGCAGTCCCTGCTCCATGTCCAGTCCCCCCCGCCTCTCCCTGACAGTCGGGAATAAGCCCAAAGCCCAGATCCTCCCTGGGGGGGATGGCAGGGAAGCGCTAGCTGGCTCCCGAAGCTTCGGTGCCTCCATCAGCTCTGCTGTGACCCACCAACCTGCTGAGCCCAGCTTTCCCAGGCATCGCTGCCATTGCGGGCAGCCCTCCAGCTGCCTTCCCCACTGCGCTGCAGGGCCTGGCAGCAAACAGGAGAGAGCTCCTCGCTGCAGAGGGGGGGATTTTCAGAGAAGAGGATCAATCGGGCTGGCCCCGATGCTCCCAGGGCAGTGCTTGATGGGCTCCTGGCTGGGGTATACATTGAGACAGACCTGAAAAGTGCATAAGGAAAATTTCGGGCAGATAAACCGGCACAGCCTGTGGGGTTTGGGGTGGGGGCTTGGAAAGAGTCCCCAGGAACAGCCCCACGCCGAGCAGCACCCTCACAGTGAACACAGGGTGCAAGAGCTCAACACAGCGCTGCAGCAACCCAACAAAACACGCTGCTGAGCGCCTCGTGCCAGGGCCACATCCCCTCTGCAGAGCCAGCGTCCCCCCACGGGGCCATGCCCCACTGCCTCAGTGCGCAGCTGCCCCCTCCCCAGGCATCCGCCTGCACGTTGCTGGGGACCAGCTTAGCCCCGCAGCTCGGGGCAGCGGGAAGAGGACGGCTCTGGTACACTTTTCAGCTCAGTGAGGTTTAATTCCCTGTGGGTTTCACCCAGGACAACCGGAGACAGGCAGGGAACAGAGAGAAGAGGCTCAGACTTCTCCCAGCTCTCAGCCCCACCATAGATTGAGCAGGTCCATTAGGGAGATAAAGAATAAGTTACACTTTGGAGAGAGAGTAATAGGTGGACAGGGCAGGAGAAAGGGTTTTCAAGCAACCTTCAACAAACCAACCCTACAGAGGAACGGGGCATCCCCACCCCTCAGCCCCAGACACAGCAGGATCAAAGCCCTTCACCCGGCAGCTCTTGCAGCAGGCAAAGGGAGCAATCCTCCCCCGTGGAGGCAACACAGCTCACATCCACCTCTCCAGCTAAAAAGCCTCCCAAAAAAAGCCCGGTATTTCGCTAACACCAGCCTGCTCTGCTCCTAGGTGGCAGCGGGCTGGGCCACCCCATAAGCAGCACCCCCTTCCCACCCCGCACCTCCATGTTCCCCACCCACCACACGCTGCAAACCGCCCGGGACCCTCCCCATTACCTGGGCTGCCGCTGAACCCCAGCACCTCCTTAACTTTGGGGCACCCAGCCCAGAAACCCCAGGAGCTGCTCTCTGCCAGCAGTAACACTCGCTCACCCCCGGCTCCTCCTCTCCCTACCGCTTCCTTCCTCTCACCTGAGCAAGGGGAGGGCTCCGCCTCCCAAGCAGCACCCAGGCCGTGCCTCCCAAGCAGCACCCAGCACCCAGGCCGTGCCTCCCGCCGAGCCTATGAGGGCTCCCGAGAGGGCGGAGGGTGGTCGTGGGGAGGCAGCTGAGCCCTGCAGCGGTGCCTCATTGCAACCAGCTCGTCTGCTCCAGCAGCTCCGGGCAGAGCTGACAACTGCCTCGCACTGATGAAGACCCTTCCTCCCTCCTCCTCCAGCCCACCATCCCGCAAGGCCACTGCAGCCCAAGCCTCCAGGCTGGAATTTCCAAAGACAGCCCTTCTTTCATTTTCCAGACCAGATCTCCCAGCGTTTAACCCCTCAAACTACACAAACCAGGACCCCGGGGGAGGCTGAGCCCTCTGGAAAAGGTGTTCACAGAGGCTGGGTGCGCAGCTCTGGGAAAGATCTGCCCTTTAAGAGCTGCCTTGCAATGGCTGGAGAGCATCCTCACGTAGCCATGGCCGGGCTGAGGACAGTCCGGAGTGGGAAGTATCTTGCTAGGGAGCCTATGCCAGATGCTAATTTCTCCCTCCTCCATAGGGCTATATGGATTGCTATAGGGTCATATGGACTAGGACGAAGGGTGGGTAGGGCGATAATTGCTGTGTTGCTCACTTAATTGCTCCTGGATATAAGATTGGGTGCACTTTGACCAGGTTCAGACTGGGAGGAATGTGGAAGGTGCTGGTGTGTGGTGCTTGTAGGGAGGAACAAGGCTTCACCAGAACCCAAGTTTTTCAGGGATTTTGAGGGATAATTTTAGCTGCCCCTCAATAACTTGCAAACTTTGGAAGAGTGAATTTGGGTGAGTTTATTTCATTGTGCAACCTGGGACTGAGACCAGACTGGGACACCGGGACCTCTTGCACAAACCGGCCTGTGCCCCTGGGCAAGCAGGGGAAGGCAGCGTTTCCTACCAGGGCAGCACCAGCTGGGACACAGCTAACATCACCCACCCTCCTGCAAAATCCTCCAAGGCTGCTGCCGTGCCACACCATAAGCCACAGGAGCCTGGCCTGCCGGCTGCACCCACCCCTGGCACCCCTGGGTGCAGCCCTGGGGGCTCCACAGGCCTGTCCCTGCAGGGTGGCCGCTTTCCCTCCCTTTCTCCCAGCCTCCAGCCCTCTCTGCCCTTCCCCTGCGCCACGAAGTCCCAGGGTGCGGGTACCCTGCACCCCAGCAGCCCTGCCCGTGGCTCTGTTTCACCTCTCCACCTCCATCATTGTGGCTTTCTGCCTTTTGGTTGGTTTTTTTTTTGCCCCCCCCCGCCCAGCCTTAGGAAAGCTTTGGGACACAAAGAAGCACCGAGCATCGTTTTACAGAGGCACCACCAAAGCCCACAGTGAAGTCTCAACCCCAGGGGCTCCTCTGCCCTGTGTTATCTCCAGTGGGATGAGAAAAGAGAGCACGAGTCGAAAGGAAAGCACAAAAAAGCAGAGGCTTTAAGAAAACCAAGGCTCTCCAGATCTCACGGGCCTGACAGCAGTGGGGAAGTGACACAAGAATACCCAGGTGGACTCCGGTGAGAAACTGAGGCAGTGGGGGTTTTTTTGTGCCCCCCAAAAAGTGCATTGGCTCCCACCGGACTGTGACTCCCCAAGGGCAGGGATGTGGCTGGTGTGGGCTCTGCCCTGCGCCCGCCCGACCCACTGTGAAGGTGATTCCCCAGCACCCTCTGTGCTTTTGGAGTGAGGTGGATTGAGTGGCTGTGGCTCCTGGTCTGCACAAGAGCTGGTGGCACTTTGGGGACAAAGGTTCTTCTGCTAGTGTGTGCACAGGGCTCTCCCACCCATCACTCGTGGAGCTGACGTTGCTCCGTGAGAGCAGGGAAGCGCCAAAGCTGGAGGGTGGCAGCTTAGGACCTCTTTAGTCCCTGAGGAGAAGGGGAGAAGGGTCCAAACCACCCAGGCTGGTCACAACTGAAGGGTTATCTGCAGAAATGCCATAGCTCATTCCCAGGCAAGCCCCACTACCTCTCTGTGCCTCAGTTTCCTCAGATGTGCCATACTGGTAAGGTTGATGGCAGCGGGAGGCACGGAGATCCCTATGCCTGTGCAGCGCCGAGCACAGTCTGGACACGAGGTCCCAGACCCAATATGGGAACTTTCCTAAAGGCTGTGACAAATCAGCGAAGGAAGGAAGCCTGTTTTCCAGCAGCTTAATATTTCTGAGAGCTCTACCCCTTGGTGAAATTGGACTGAAAGCAGCTATTGTGGGTGGCCAGGCACGGCTGCAGTCCCCGAGGAGGGTGGGCTGGCACCGGGCAGCACCGGCTGCTGACCCCAGCGGGGCTCGCGGTGAGCCGGACGGTGAGCCACCAAACCCCGCAGCCCACGGCCAGGTCACTGGCACTCACACCCAGCGGTGAAGGAGCCCGTTGTAACCTCAGTCTAGACACCTCGGGATGTGACATCTCAGGTGCTTTGTCCTTGTCACAGCATCTTAGACTAATGCTTGGTGATGCCACTGGAGTGGGTCTCACCCAGGGCAGTGGTTTACATCCTGCACACCCTGGGGCTGTAACACAAACCCCAGGGCTGAAACACAAAAGCAAGGACAAATCCAGGCTGCAGATGCCTGGTACCTGGTCAAAAATGCCACAGAGGAGATTTCAGCAGAGGACACCATTTCTTCCTTAGCCAGCTGAATGCATCCTCAGGTGAGCACAGACAAGGAAGGCAAAGCCAGCACGAGCACACGGGCAGCTCAGCCTTGCTGGGGCTCCAGTCCCCCACCCTCTGGACACAGGGGCGAGCACTTGGCACTCGGGCACCCTGCAGAAGTAGCTTCCCCCATCACTTACCTCCAAGGCTCCTTGCTCAGCTGGTTTTCCCCGCTGGCCCTTATGCCCGGCTCCTGACACTCCGGGCTTTGCTCGTCCCCCAGCACCCCTGCAGCAGATCCCCAGGTCTGCCATGGCCGCACTTGGTGATGTCCGTACTTCCCTCTGTGCTACCCTGCAATCCAGCCCCAGGGTGTTTTACTTTCCTCTTTTTTCCTTCTTTCTCCTCCAAAAAGCTTAAAGCACTTTTAATTGCCATGGTAATTTTTTGCAAAGCCATAGAATTATTCTTGGTTCCTGCCAGCTGCTTTTCATACCCCCTATTGCTCCCCCTCCCTTTTTTTTGGAAGGTGAGCCCTGCAGATCCATCACTCCCTGGGCTTGTAACCCCGATCACCCCAATTTCTCTGTGCATCCTCTGCATCCTCCCCCCAGGAGCTGCTCCAACAGGGAGAGGTTTCTTCCCCCTTTTGGGAACTCCACAACCCGCAGATGTTTGCAATGAGCCTTTGCAAAACAAGACGGCTTTTTTTATTAGTCAACCGAGATGCAATATTTTCAGCTCCTTGCATTCCAATGGAAAAGCAAAGCTCGCACCCGCCTCCATCTTGGCGACTTTCATCCTGCATCCCTGGCGCTCCCCAACCGTCTCGGATCGCAGCCTTCACCCCGCAAGGGGTAGCAGCACAGCCGGCCGCACTCCGGCCCCTCGGTGTTGCCTTGCAGATTCTGCCGTGCCTCCGCCGGCTGGCAGTGCTGAAAACCACGATCCCAGCATTTCCAGCGCCTCTCCAGAAAAACCCCATCCATCCACTTGGCAGTTGGGAGCACCCCGGGCACTCGCTGCCCGGGAGACTCCTAAATTTTCCTCTGTCCCAGAAAAACAAGTTGTGTCTTCAGTCGCAGGGTGGGAGAGGGGACAAGCCGTGTCAACGACGGGGTTGGTTTTTCCCCTCTTTGTATTTCGACAGCTGCTGCAGATGAGCCAGGCCACAGCCAATTCTTCGGCTGCCTCCAAGGTGGGGGTTGATGGGGGTTTTGCCTCCTCCCTCAGTCATCACATTATTTCTCCAGGATTTTCCCAGCTGCTTAAGCTTGATTTTGAGCAGCCCGGCAGTCCCTTGGGACACTTCTCCTTGGATCCCTGCCTTGCTGCCTGCTCCTTCATGGGCCTGGGGTGAAATGTCTGGAGGGAGGGTGGACGATCTGGCTGCAAGAGAGACCTGGGAAGCTGGCCAACCCGCCTGCCTCCATGCTGGCTGAGACCTGACACAGCTCAGCTCATCAGAGACGCTGCAGAGAAGCAAGAAGCTCTCCCGGACAGGAGTTGAGTTGACGGAAAGGGTCTCGTTTTGCTGTGCAGACAAGCAAAGTTGGGGCTGGGACGGGAGCAATCCTTCTAGCCACAGGGCTCAGCTAGTAGCCAGGGACACCAGTGCCGATTGACGGCTGGAAGCCCACCTCGCCAAGCCACTTACTGCAGCATCCAAATCCTCTTCCCACCCCTGAGCCAGGGAGCCGCATTCTCCTGCTCCCTTTCCCACACCAGAAGGATGCTCTGGGACTTCGATCTTCTGATGGCCACCAGCCTGGCCCATTTGTCCCTGGGCCTGCCCTGTCCTTTAACTTCACCAGCATCGCCCTTACACTGGGGTTTCCTGAGATGCCAGCAAAATCCAAAGCTGTGATGCACAAAGCAAAGATGCCTTTTCCTGAATGCTGTGCACCCCTTGCAGCCACCGAGCAGGATGCTGCAAGCACCAAATGCCAGGTGAGAGATGGCCAGAGCCATTGAGTTTATTGAGCTGGGCGATCCAGATGCAGGGCTGACAGCTGTCAATCAGCCCAGCGGGTCCAAGGTCCCTGTGCCAGGCAGCTCCCTGGAGCATCTCCCTGCTGCTGGCGGGGCCACCATCCCTAACTGATGTCCCTCCACTGCGACCCTCCAGGGAATCCCCACCAGAGGCTGGGATGTGAAAGGGCTTTCCCATTATCACGGCCCCTTCTCCCAGCAGAGAGAAGCAGCCTTTTAAGAGCAGGGAGAGCACAGGGAAGGCTGGCA
Source organism: Fulmarus glacialis (assembly GCF_000690835.1). NCBI lineage: Eukaryota > Metazoa > Chordata > Aves > Procellariiformes > Procellariidae > Fulmarus > Fulmarus glacialis. Next base: position 15,328 of record NW_009219606.1, read on the forward strand.
GAGCCTCCTCCCCCTCTCAGCTGGCCGGGCAGGGGCTCCCGTTTCCTTCCCTGGATCAACAAAGAGTTCCAGAGGCTTGTGAAAGGGGTGATTCAGCAAAACAGGACAAGAGGAGAGGCAGAAACACCAAGTCAGCACAGCTGGATGGGGTGAAATTCCCATCCCGTGAAAGCCACGGGCAGCAAGGCTCAGGGGATGGGGGGAGGGAGCTCAGGTCCTGCTCCCTCGGGGATGGGGGAAATTCCTGGAGGTCCAGCTGTCCCGAGTGCCTGCCCTGGAGCCAGGAATACAACAGGAAAACAGTGGTGTTGGGTTTTTGTTTTCCTTTCCCATTCCCACAAAGATCAGGTCAGGCTGGCCTGGCATGTGATGGAGTGGGTGGGAAAGCCATTTTGCCTGAAGAGGAGGAAATGCCATCCTCAGTCGCCATGAAAGCATTGAAAAAGCTGAATTATAGCTGCAGGACTGGTTGAAAACCATCCTTTCTGGTTTATAAACATGCTCTGCTGATTTGGCTCCTAGTATCTGACCTGTTAAAAGTTCACATTTCTTCTGTAAACACACAGGGTTCAAGCTTACTTAAAAAGAAAAACCAGAAAGCTACAATTCCCACGCAGTCGCGTGGCTCCACGACCCAGAGCTTGCAGACAAATCCAGCCATGCTCCAAAACCAGGGGAGCTGATAGCCCCGAGCACTAAATGGTCCCGAAAAATGAAGTTTCTGAGCTGGTGATACACTGAGAGCCCTTAGCTTTTTTATCCTAGCTGCGCCAATAATCCAGCCAGGACCCACGCTTTAAAGCCAACAACTTCAGATAAGCGACATCATATTTACATCAATGTAACAGTGAGCAGAGTCTGACCATTAGCTCCGAATCCAGGAAAAGCTGGATGACGTGCGCATTTAGGCAGCTGGAAAATCTTTCATCTTTTGTCCAATGCTGGTGTCTTATTTCAAGACAGACGATGTTTCCAAGCCACACTTTATTTGAAAAATAGTTGGTGCTCTGTTCGATCCCCGACCTGCTCATAGCATGCTATTATTAAATGCTGCCAAAGCCCTTGGGGTGCAGCGGTTTGGCCACCCCGGCCCGGGAGCACCTCTCCAGCCCGGGGAGCACAGCGGTGCCCAGAGCCGCTCGCCCTGCAGCTGGGCCCCCCG
>NW_009219607.1:0-451 GCF_000690835.1 Fulmarus glacialis
GACGGGACCCCCAGGAGCAACCCCCCCGGGCTCCCCGCAGACATTACACATCCAACGTAAAGCAAACGCAGCTGGTGCGATGCAAACACATCCAGCGTGATGCAAAGTCGCGCGGCGTGATGCAAGCCCGGCCGGGTGCGATGCAAACCCATACGGCGCCACGCAAACCCAGCCGGTGCAGTGCAAACGCATCCAATGCGGTGCAAACCAGGCCAGCGCGGTGCAAATCCATGCGGTGCTGTGGAAATCTGGTCGGCACGGTTGCAAACCCAGCGGGTGCGATGCAAAGCCATACGGTGCGATGCAAACCCATCCAATGCAATGCAAACCTGGCAGGCGCGGTGCAAACCCCGCGGGTGCGGTGCAAATCCACGCGGTGCTGTGGAAATCTGGCCGGCACGGTTGCAAACCCAGCGGGCGCGGTGCAAACCCAGCCGGGGCGGGGCAAAAC
>NW_009219608.1:0-21470 GCF_000690835.1 Fulmarus glacialis
GGCTCGGCCCTGGGCGCGTTTCCCCTTACGCCGGGCGCTCCGAGAGGAGGGCAGGTCGCCCTGCACAACCCCCGGAGGGCACAGCGGGGCGGGTTCACAGGTCCCCTCCTTGACGGGGCCCCTAACCCCAAGCAATGCTTGAGCTCATCTTTACTTTGATATAACAACTTCTCTATCTTCAAAACTATTTACTTTTCTTCAGTGGTCCAAAAAACCGCATCGTATTTATAATTTCAGCGGCTGGAATTGAGTGCCGCCCTGTGGGAGGGCTCAGTGCGGTGCCATCCTCTCCCTGCTCCCCACGGCGCGGGCCGTGTTTCCTGTGTTGCTCTTGTGAAGCTGAGAAGTGTAGCGGTACCTTTGCTCCTGCTCGTTAGTGCTCCTGCGATCTACTGCAGCTGGGCCATGTAAACTGGACGTGAGCCTTGTCATAAAACAGAAATGTGTATCACTGTGGAATTATTTAGCAAAAAATGATACTAGTCTGCCTTCAAGGAAAAAGAAAACCTGGGATAATTCATGGATAGGAAGTGCAAAATACTTTTAGTATGTTGCACACTGAAAACCAGTGCATTGGCCAGTTTCTCCTCACTTGTTTTTCTCTGTTCCTGATTTCTTACTGCCACACAAGCTCACAAGCAATAAATACTGCGAGGAAACAGCATTTTAATTGCTGCTGACCTGTTGAGGAGGAAGCCGGTGTTTTGTCCCAGGAGCTGGGTCTTCTGCCACTTGGTAGAGGCCCCAATATAAGAGTCCAAGCTGGATTCTCTACTGTGAATGTACAGTTTCCAGAGCAGGCCTGCCCCTGGCTGGTAGGTAAAGTCAAGGTGGTGCATCTTGTATCTAGGTGTGTAGAGGTACCCATAGACAAGCTTGAAAGTTGCGCTGGGCTCTTGGGTTGGCATTCGTTAATTCGTAGACGTTAGCACAAGCCATGCTTACGTTCTAAGGGCCAGAGCCCTGGATCCTCAGGATGTGGAGAATACGGTAACGATCAGCATTGTGTCATGCCATTTCCTAGCCTTTATGGTCTCTTTAGTGTATTTTATTTACATTGTGAAACACAAGGATAATGACATATGTGAGTAGGTGGTGTTTCTGCTACGTTCCTCTGCTCTGTGACCTTTATGAGTATTCTAAAGTGACAGCTTGCTGATACTTGCTTTTTTCTGGAATTACAAATACAAATGCAAAACTATACTGTATGTAGGCATCTCATTGCTTTCTTCTTGAAAGTGCTGGGTTTTTTTGTAACAACTTCCTGCTAAACAAGCAAATTGTTGTGGAATACAGCAATGACAGTTCCAAATTAAGCATAGTGTAAGGAAAATGCATGTTTGAAAAACTGGAAACAAGAAGACAAAGTTCTGCAACAACTGGCTCTAACTGAAGCATTCTTCCTCTGTTCCTGGAGAGATTCTTGCCTTCCCTTCGGGGTGGTTACGTGCTGCTTATACTAGTCTCAGACTCTCCTGTTAACAATTGTACTATTAAGGTGGTGCTTTGAGGGCATCAGAGCTGCTCAGGTACTTCTGGACCCTCCCACAATTTAATAAGCTTAAAACAGTAGCACCTCATCTTTTACCTGTCAGTCACAGGTTAAGTGATGCTCATTTTCTTTTTACAGGTAAAGTAATATGTAGGCATCTGGTAGAAAAATACTGGCAATGTTCCTCTGTTTTTGCAGAGCAGAAATGGTTGGTGCTTATTTTATTAATCTTGTAATTCTGCTGGATACGCAACTACTTACTATGACTCGAGGTACAGTACAAATCCTTGTTGCAGACCTGTCCACTGAATCATTCTTTAAAACAAAATTATGACATTGCCTTTGCTTTCCCCAAAGCAAATCCATGTCAAAAGCAGTTATCTGCCTTGAAAATAAAAAATACCTTTGCCAGTGAGTCGTAGCCTTCCTAGTTCATCTGTATTATATACCAGTCCCATACTGAAACTAAATAACGGCAAAATCACTCAATTTGTTCATATAGAAGATTTTTCTAGGCAAAAAAACCCTTATTCGGGATCTTGGCCAATACCCACCACACTTCTCGATTTCTTGAGATATTGCACAGACACAGAGAATATTTCATTCTGGTACCAAGAAGATATAAATGGCCCACAAATGTAAGAATATTTGTGAGGAAGAAAAATGGTGTATCTGCAAGGAAAAAATACCACTTAACAATGACACTTGTTTTAATAGCGTCTTATCCCCGTATCTGCGGTTGTGAATACTGTCTGTCTGTTATGTATGGATGGAAATATAGGAATGATTGAGAATTTTTTCCATGTCCATAAAAATGAAATTTGATTGGCTTGTCATCGAGGGTCCTGTTGATGAAGATGGTTGCTTTGTCATGGCAGTTGCAATGAACTACGGCTGCTCTAACATGTAACGGCTATAAAACATGGATCTTTGCATACAGGTGTTTAAAGACAATCATCCCAGCACAGTTTGTTTTCTAGAAATGTTTTAAAAGCTGAGGGGAGGGTTTTAGTAGAGAAGAGGATCATAACTGTCTTTTACGCACTGACTTGCTTGTGTATGTATTAGAATTTTTTTTTTTTTTAAAGTACTACCTATCTTCACCTTTCCTGCACCTTATGCATTCACTTCTGACATGCCTATTCACTGTCTCAGCACAAATTGAAACACAGAAAATACCATCGGAACGTAAGAAAAACTTTTTTTACTGTGAGGATGGTTTAACATTGTAGCAGGTTGCTCAGAGCAGTTGTGGAATCTCCATCCTTGGAGATGCTCAGCACTGAACTGGAGATGGCCCTGGGCAACCTGCTGCAGCTGACCCTGGACCTCCAGAAGTGCCTTCCAACCTCAGCTGTTCTGTGACCATCAGTTGCTCAGCCCGCTTGCACTGCTGCAGTAATTCAGCACCCTCTCTGTGCAATATGCATTCACCTGAACATGCTGAGCATAGCCTGCTGCTGTAATGCATTAATGACTAAAAACAAAACAATGACTAAATGTGGAGTAAAGCGCTTGCTTTAGTGCCATTCAACTGTTTGCTTATTCAGAAGTATAGAGAGGTTGATGCTGTGTCTCAGGGAATAATAAACAAATATTTCTATAGCTTCATGAATTGCAAGCATGTTATGTCACGTTTTAAGTCATCTATTTCTGAACTGTAGAAAATATTAATTGGATAATATGGTAGAGAATTTGTTTAGAGTAGCTCAGCATCAATCACATATTAACGGGATAGGAAATGAATGTTTATACTGTAAGAAGAATTAGAGTGCCAGCTTTCAAGTGGTCCAGAGCATTAATCTTTCTAACTCTAGTAGTTTTGAGAAGCTGACTGCTCAAATCATCTATAAAAAATTGTTGAAAAGATGTTTAATTGATCACTAAATTACTTTTTTTTTCCCCAAAACATTAGTTTTAGATCAGTGATCAAAAGAGAGAAAATAATATCCTTGTTTGTCCTTTGATCTCTGGAAAATTACTTCTGTTTATTGCCGTTGAGTTACGTCCAAGGGTCTTAGGCTAGTTTTAATACTAAGGGAAATGAATGCAGTTTGAAAAACAGATGCCCTTCTGCCTTTAGATATTTCACATTCTTAGTGAGTCTACCTCCAATGTGACGTGCCAGAGCAAAAATAAATCTCTGACGTGCATGTTTTATGTATTGAGACAGGCTGCAATTTGGCTGAGAACAGATACATAGGGAATGAAACCTGACCACCTAAATTGTTACTGCACATAAAGACATAAAATTTAAACTGAGTATACATTTTGTGCATCAAAATGCACATAGGTAAATGTTAACATTTCCCGCATGTGTAAGGTGAAAAAAATAGTTATTCTTGCCTTAATAATAGGTTGTCTGCAGCACAGATTGTTTAAGTCTGCTGCAGAGGTGCTTGTAGTCAAAAAGAGGTGATTTGATAATACCAAATTTGTCAGGCTGTATGATTTTATCTTATAGTGGTCTTTTACGTGTGCTTTTTTTTTTTTTTGGTAGTCAAACTAAAAGGAATCCCTTTAACTCTTGTTCAGCTTCAATAAACAAGTCTCTTACGCTGCTCTTGCCAATTTGTGCTCAGACACATATGTTTTATGACCTGATTTGAAGCAATCCTTTGAGCGGATTGCCTATCTAATATTTTTTTTTAGGTTAGGGGAAAAATGACTTTCTTTCACAATTATTGTAGTACAGGACATATTTCATCCTGAGATATTGTTATTTCTTGTTTTTAAGAAGCAATATAATTACACTTTATAGTAGAGTATGCTTCTATAGTTGTTTCTGGCTCCATTAAGACTAGGCAGTCTTTCTCTAATCAGCATTTTATTGTTACCTGTTTTCTGCTGAAGTAGTATCTTCTTTTCTCATGCCAGAAATGAGATTGCTCTAGAAATAACGGTAACAAAATTAGTAAATGAAAAGTAATAACGTATTTTGATCTTGTCCAGTTTGATTGGCAAGTGAGCTTTCATCAGTTGTAGAATGATTCGGATATGAGTGCTGTTTAGGAGCCTAACTGTTCAGCTCACAAGAGGTCATAGAAGAACAACTTTGGAGAGGAACCAGATTTTTCTTCTCTTTCTTACCCCTTTTTTCTCTCTGGTCCTTGGGTGCTCTGTTCTCTGACTGTCCCTAGGCACTAACCTGGTCTGTTCCTGTAGGTTTGGACCCTATGAGCCGCTTCCTTTTAAAAACAACAAGGAATGAGAGAGCTTGGTTGCTATCCTCCTTTGCTCTAGTTGAACAGGCATCGCATGTTGCTGCGTTGCTGGGCATTTTCAGCTGTCTCTTTTGAAAGTGAGTGAGAAACTGCAGCTGCATGCAAGCCATGGGGCGGACAGAGAGAAAGTCCACGCCAGGTTCTGAAATGTTTATTATTATTATTTTTAAATTCTGAGCTTTAGTTATTAAGACAACAACATAGATCTCACGTGAACATGGATGTTTTAATACAAACTGGAAGAAGTTACATGTAGTAGTAAAACCTATAAAATGCGTAGGAAGGATTGGAAACATCAAACGAAAAAATTACAGTGGTGCTGCAAAGAATGCAGGAAAAATTGATACCAGTCTCATTTCGGGGGGGAAAAGCCCAACTAACAAACTGGAATGTGCATACTGAATTGGAAAGTAAAAGTGCTGAGAGATGGGAATTTTTAACAGTTCTGCCTTCTAGCTGTTGTATAATGAAATTGAAGCCAATGTAATGCTTGCATCCCTAGCAAGAACTTTCAAAGTCCAACTGCATGTGTATTTTTTGTTTTTTTGCATTTGAATGCCATATTGGAGAAACTCTGGATGCCCTGGAGTGTGTTCACTGAAAGCCTTGGAAAAGAAATGAGGAAGACTATGAGGATATGATTAAGAGAACAGGATAAATGTTTTCGGATTTTGAAGTAGGGAGTCTGCAGTGTTTCCCAGAAGCGAGGAAGAGCCTGAGAGGTGCTATTGCAAATACCATTGTCTGTTTTGGGCTGACTGTGACTGTGAGGCCTAAAGCAGTATCTTCGCCCTTGCTAATGGCAGTGCTTGGCTAGCTGATTGCACCAGTGCATTTCTACCCTGCAGACCTCTCCTGCCTGGAGATCTCAGCTCTTACTGCCCCTTCGCAAGACTGGCGCTCTTGCCCCCTTGCAAGACTCTGTCATCACTTTGCATTTCCTGGTACTGCTGCACTCAGGGCTGTGGGCAAGATAGGAAAGAGAGAATGAAGGGGAGCCTTAACAAAAGGCCAGAGGGGCTGGGTGAGCAGGACTTGTGTGCATGGGGAGCAGCTTTTGGGGCAGGTGTGGGATACTGAGGTCTTGTCTGGTGCGACAGATGTGTAGGATCTCTGTTCTGGATCAGAGTAGGGGTGCTGTGGATGAGAAAGCAGGGAGCTCCTTGGGGCACTTTGCAGAAGTGGTGTTCAGACTGCCTGCCAAACATCCTTAGGGGAGGAGTTCAGACTATCACAGAGGAGAGGGGATCTCAATCTAAGAGATCTTTCAAAGGACTGATTTGAAGTATACAAGTGTAGATAACGTGGCTAAGAAATGTCCGAGTCCAGTGGGACTTAAGAATGCACTTACAGCATTCCTGAGTATCATACCTCCACTGCCCTACTCTTCAAAGCTCCTGTGCTTGAAGTTTCACTTCTTGAATCAGGGCCGAAGAGGGGCAAATGACTTAAGTAGCACAAAGGAAAGGGATTGATTTAGAGATCTATAGATCTATATAGAATTATAGAGCTTCTTTGAGGTGGAGCATTTATGTTGAATATCAGGAGTAAGTAAAACAGCTCCAGCTTGTCAGGACTTTATAAATAAATCTTTTGAGATCATTTAGCTGGCACACTCTCTGATTTTTCTGAAGAAATCCAGATGTTGATTTAGGAACAACTTTTATTTATGGATTTGATTTTGTCGAGATTTTTTGGCTGCCTGTCCTGATGGGAGGCGTGATTCTGCAAGCGTGAAGATGCTGAGCGATCTCCCTCCTGTGGCCTCCCCCTAGCAGAGAGAGCGCTGAGCACCCTGGAGCATTGAACCGCAGATGTGTACACTCTGGAAAGTCAACTCAAAGACAGTAACAGAATTGGACTAATGCTTAAATACATGCAATTAATAGCTTTCTTGGAGGGTGAAGAAGCAGATTGTGTCATGCTAAGTGGCTGCTGCAGTAATGTCACACGCTGACTCTCTTAGTGGTGCAGCCACAGAAAACTCAAGTTTGAGAATTGCTGCTGAGATTGAGTCTTTACGTTGACAGTCTGCTTGATCAATAATTACTGAACAGTCATTTATCTGAATTGTAATGTCTCCATGAAGGAGGCCTGGGATGGATTTAAGCAAATGATGTAATTATTTGATACATGATTTAATGCATACTGTTTAACTTGTGTGAAAGTCGGTTTTCATTTGGCAAGGCACTATGAAACACTTCTTGGTCCTTTGTCAGCAGAGCCAGGGAGTTGCCGATGCTTTCATTTTTTCTTGGCCCTTGTTAGTTTACAGGATCAGGCCAATTACATGGAATTGATCTGTACGCAGTGCGGGTGGATTGAACTGATGGGTCTTAAGGCAGCTAATTCACAACTTTCTCGTACTTCCTTTATTGATCACCGTTAGTGTACGAGATGTGTATTTTTAACTGCTTTGGTTCCAAAGTGGCTGCAGCTTCACTGTATCAATCAAAATGCACCCCTCCACTTCTTTCCTCTAATAACTATATAAAACCACATCAATTCCTGGCATTTTCTTTTGAAACAGTGTATTGCTACTTGAAAATATGACCTATTTGTATTATGAAAAGAGAATGAAGTGATCATCTGCTTCTTTTTGATGCATCTTAATATTGAGCGGCTGATAATCCTCTTTCCTTCTGGAGTCTGTGGGATAGCTTTCTGTGTGGTTTTCTTTAGGTTATTACACTAGAACATAGCAAGCAGCAGGTCCCCCTATAGCACCAGTCCAGGGAAACCAAAAAGGGTAACTGTTTTCCTGTTGATTGTTATGATGTTTGCTGCATAACATTTGGAGACTTGCAAGTAATGTTGTTGGATATGGATTGTTGCCCAGCTGTAAGACTAAATTTCTTTTTAGTGTTTACTCTTGTGAGAAAACAGTTTTAGGGTATCTCATTATAATTTAATAAAATTTGTACCTAGGGAGAGGCTGAAGGAAACTATGTGGAAATAATGTTTAAGTTAATCTCTCTAGCTGTAATATTGCAATACAGTGATTCAAATTAATGCCAACTTTTTTTTTTGTTTTTAATAGAGGATATCTTGCCTCCTGGTTGTTTTAACAGGCCCTTAATGCCATGTGAACCGAACTGGTAAATACAGATGTTTTAGGTTTCCTCCTTTTTATGCACGTTTAATATCAAAGTGTTTAAGAAGAATATAATGGAAAGGAAACTGATCCACGCAAATGTGGTGACTTTAGAGAAGGAGTAGTCTTTATTTCTATCGACCCATAAACTTCTTCACATTTCAGGAAATTGTTCTGTCTGAGAAGATCAAATGTTCCCGGGACAGGTCCTAGCCTCACCCACACAACAGCACACAGTGAACTGCATGGAAGAAATTGTTAGTCGACCGAGTACTTAATTTACAGAAGCAGAAAGAAGGTATCAAAGGATACATTGCTGGCATACTGAGAATTCAGTAAATTTTAGTTTATAGGAGATTTAGGGCAGAGATTGTCTGGATTTACTTCTCACTGTATAGTTTCAGTACTTGAGAAATAATCAACAGGATAGTAACATTTGGTGTTAATTCTTTAGCCTTAATTCTTATTAGGCATAGACTAGTTTTATAACAGAAAATTATTTCTGTCTGCATTGCCTTCCAAAAATGTTCTTGCCCCACTGAGATTCTATGGTATTGCTAAGAGCTGGGAACAACCTAATTTCAAGTTGAGTGTTTTCCTACAAAAACTTTTAACCTGTTGATAACTTCATTTCCCGTGCAGGAGGGAACACCTTGATGCCTGGATCCAGAGGTCTCTGGCGTTTGTCTGTGGCTGATATTCAAGAATGCTGCAGCTTGACAAGAAGTGTGCTAAATGAGTGGCAGACTAGCAGGGCAAACCACACCGCATACCCTACTGCTTGAAACTGGCTATTCATACCAGACCGCTGAAACAGCTAAATTGTTGTTTAGCATATTGCACAATTTAACATGCAAAGTATTTTGTGTCTTCTCATTTTCACAGTCAGAGTCTTATTTTTTTAAGTAACAGGATTAAAGGCATAACTGTAAACATTTATTTCATTACATCTCTTTCATCATCGTGAAGCTGCTTTGGGAAGGTGGATGAAAATGTCTGTTTCCCCCATCCATCCAGGCAGCACTGACACAGGATGAATAGTTTCCCAGTAATTCAGAGTGTAGGAGTTGAAACCGAGTTTTGTACACTCGTAAAGAGACTCTGAAGAGCCTGGACAAAGAATTGGTGGGGCTGAGGCATGTAGAGCTTCTTGGGAATGTGGTGCTTCCTCTTGCACAGACTTCACTGGGGGAATGTTATTGCAGCCTCTCATTCTTTGAAGTAAAATTCACATCTGTGCAAGTGTAGTATGTCCTGTTTTGAGAGCATTAGCTGGAGCCGAGATGTGCATAGGCCTCAGGTGAGCTGCTGATCCCCTGCTGGTAGTGGGGTCTGGTGCTCTTCAGTATCTCTTCTTACAGCATATGTGCATTCTTCTCTCTTGCTGTCCCAAAAGTATTTGGGTGGATAAAGTCTTATTATTGAAATTACAGTCTGAAACAGCTGAAAATGTTGAAATCAAAATGGTATTTGAATAGCTGTCTCTGACCTTAATGTTGCTCAAGTAAAACATTTCACCACAAAATTTGAAAAATGCACCTAATGCATACATTTTTAGTGGCAAAGAATTTGACTCATTCTGTGTTTTGAAAGTTTTTTTGTAAGAGCAGAAATGATGTATTTTCTAAGTCATTCTCTGACATGACAGGTGAGGAATCTGTTTAATAGTTACAAACCTGAGTAATTAAAACTCCACTGGGAACATACAACACACCAGTTCACAGAATTTTCTTCTGAAAGTCTAATTTGACACCTAAGAACCCTGTTAACACTTTGAAATCTGCATTTTCTATGCTAAACTGTTAATAAGTAAAACACTTTGACTAACAAACACGTTGAGCTTAGTAAAATTTTCATGCATTTTTAGTCATCCACAAAACCAAAGAAGATTTTGTGTAGGTGGTCTACTTGCCATTTGACTTCTCTGGTTGTTGTGATGCTGCATCTGCTGAATAATCAGCTCCTAAGATAATAAGGCTTATGCAGTGATGCTTTCTGTGTCCATCTCCCTTAGTTCTCACTACCCAGTAACTTTTGAACTGAAAGCTCATTTCAGACGAATTTAACAGGGAGGACTGATCCTGCAGATGGTTGTTTCCTATAACTGGCATTAAAACAAGCAATGTGGTAGAGGAGAAGTAGGACAACACTATGAGGTTTGCGTGTCCTGAACAAACAGCAGACAATCCACATGAAAGACTAAATATGAGAATTCGTTAAGCATGGGAAAAGTTTCAGTAGGGTGGGAAAACAATTACTAAAGACTGCAAGCCTGAGAGACAGACCCATTGAAAACCACACAATAGTAATTCCTCTGATTATGGAGGCAGAAGGAAGTACCAAGTAGTTCCTTATTCTTAAGATATGTAGAGAAGCTATTCCTGTAAGGCATACTTCCAGGCAGTTATTTCATCCTCTGAGCAGCTAATGATAAAAATGTCTGTTGCGTAGGATCTAACACATAAATGTAATTCTGTGTTGAAAGCTTCTGAAACTGAATTGACATCACATTTGTTAATTTTCTCTTTATATACCTAGCACCACAGTAGCCATGGTTAGCAGGGAAACGAACATCTACAGACCAGAAGATTATAGTTGCCGAAGGATAAACTGGATTTGACTTCATTAGTGCACAAATGATAAGTTTGTGAGGAGTTATTATAGCATTAATCAACTTGATGGATTGGAAATATGACAGAACTGAAGCAGCGTGTAATATTAGTGCCTATTATTCTACAAATTATGTCTTCACCTACATTCATAAGGCAAGAGTCATTGCTGTACATTAAAGATGTTACACACTTTCTCCTCTTGTGGAGGCATGTGACATCCCTTCAGCGATTCCTTGTGTCTTCCCCCAATGGGGTTCTGGTCTCCCTTATCTGCATGTTTTCACCTTGCAACTAATTGAAGGCGGTTTGGGAACTGATATTTGAATTTAGCTTGCACCTTACAAACCTGGATATCTCACGTAGCAGTGTGTATTTAAACTTCTTGCTCCATCAGAAAAAAAAATTTCATATTCTAAACATCTTGGAAGAAAGAGAGTGAGTAGAAATTGGAAGATATGGGACAGATAGTGAGTGGCTATATAATTCTTCGATTTCCAGAGGGTTGCATAGGCTTTGTGTATGTACCTCCGGTATCGTTGAACATGATCTGCTGCATGCAATTCTGAATGCATGCTGCAGAATATTTTTTTCTAGGATGTGAGTAATAATATGTGAATCTTAATGTGAAGTTGGTTGTTTTAAAATCCAGTCTGTACAGTGATAGCAAAATCAATTATCTTTTATCTGGTCTGCGTACAAAGAAAAGGCCTCGGTTCAAGGCTCGTGAGCATGTGTCGACCTCGTCCAAATACAGTGAGAGTTGTGACCTCGCTCTGGACACCGTCAGGTGCCAAGTGCAGGGGCTATTATTCATTCATTTTCTTAGAACTGCTGAAATTTGGAGTTTAAGGTGTACTAATAACGAACGCTGAGATTTTCACGTGGCTGTTTGTCCTCGTTTCATTTACTTGTCAAAAGACATATATTAGTACACAACTAAACTCGTCAATGAGTGAATGCAAAGATTTTAAACTACCCTCATCCTTTCCTTTCCTCAAGTTGGGCATGTGCTTCTGTGTACTAAGACTGTGGGATAAAGACTTCGTATCATGACTAACGAAATTAGGGTCAGCAGATACGGTTCGTGAAAATCTGTATGTGATCAGTAGAATGTGGAAGGAAAATTTAAGCCGATAAGGGCAAACAAGTTACAAAAAATATTCTATTTGTGTTTTAGTTTATAGCATGGATATGGCGTGCCTTAGCAGTGGTGTAGTTTTGGATTCTGTGTGCCGAGAAGCTGTTTTTTATATATATATCTCCACGGCTGCATATAGTTTAGTGCCAAGATCAGACTGGAATTAGTGTTTGAATTTCTTGAAATATACCTAGCTCTTTTGTCAGAAAATGAAAAGTTCACTTGTTTTTTGTGAGCCTGAAATATTTCAGCCACATGCTTGTGTAAAAATAGGCCACTTCCAGTTTGGGCTGGAATCTAAGAATTAGATATAAATCTGACACTTCAGTCTGAAGAGTGTCAGGCAAAAGTTTTCAGTAGAAATGGGCCCATGTGGTTTGAAGTTCTCTGTACCATTTTGGGCATGTAAAAATGATGTTTTCACTGGTTGGCTGGAGTATATATGAGATCAGTGTACCTTCCTGACTTAGTTACTTCTGCAGGTATCTCAGAGTCCAGCACTGGTAAGTTTGCTAAGGTATAGTAATAACATTCTTAATTTTCTCATTCCATTTGCTCTTGCAAGACTTAGGTGGACCTGAAGAAATGTATGTTAGATAAATTATTTTAAACAGTTAAGGCTGTAGTACTGCAGACACTATCTTAGTCTCTTTTTATTTAAAGAGGTAAATGTACTTCTACCTCAAGAATTTTTACTCCAGGGCAAAACTTTAATGGAGGGGTGTAAAACCAATAACTGCTACAATAAAACATAAAACATTTTTTCATGACACTTAAATGTGATTAGTTGCTTTCTCATGCCCATACTAGTATAGCTTTGATAGGCTCTGTGCCTTAATGTTAGAGGCAGTGACCTTTGCAAAACTGTGTACAGTGTTATAAGCTTTACAGTTCCATGTGACTTCCATAAAAGTTAATACTTCATGAGTATCCAAAAAGAATGACAGTTAGAAAATTGTGCATTTTTCTTCTTTGAGTTCTGAGGGGAAAGACACAAAGAGTGACCTCACTGAAGCCAGTGGCATATTTCTGTTTGAACCACACATAGTTATTTATAGACATTATTGCTTTAAAAAAAAAAATTATGTGATTAGAGCATTAATTTTGTTACAAATAGCTAGTTTGGGCAGAACACAAGGTTTGAGGTGGTATTTAAAAATAGATTTTTAATCACACATTAACAAGGAATGTAATGGAGACGAAACAATGTGATGACCTGTTATCTTAATGCTACCATTAACAGTAAATCAGTACTGATTATTATTTTTGCCTTCCCATAAATTCAAGTGGTGTATGATTGATTAAGTAAAATGGTTCTCAGCTGGAAGATGTGATTGTCTCTTATTTTCTTGCCTTTTTTTTTTTTAAACAACTGTTCAACTGTTTTGAACAACTGATGATGCAGTTTTTTTAATGCATATTGACATTCCCGTTTTAGGGTTGACCAGTACATCATTTAAAGCAATAGGTAGTTCCAGTTATCCTGGTGGGTAGGTGTCTGACATGCCCGAGCACCTGGCTTTTGTGGGTATTATATAGGACCAGTGAGGACACAACTTTGAAAGGCAGAAAGCTTTTCCATTTCCCCAAAGCATTCTTCACACTTGGTTTGGAGGTTTGTGCCCCTCTCCTCTGTGTCTTGTTCTGTTCTTTCCAGAATTTAGTACCTTAATAAATAGGTGCTCTTGAGAGTGGCCAGAATTGTGATGGGAATGTGCACAAGGATGTCTTTATGGTGGAGGGAAAATAACTGGTTTAGCTGCTTGAGAATTACAAGGCCATTCTGTAACGTAGCTTGAATTTTAGCTTTTCTTGCAACATTACATTTTGGGACTTAGTTTTCTGCTCTGTGTTGTCCCTCTGTGAGCAGGAGAGAAGTACGGGAGAAGAGAGTGACAGTGGGATGTTTTTAGGGCAGGTTAAATCTTGCATCAGCATCTTTGCAGTTTGAGTTCCTGCTCTAGGTAACATTCGTGTTAGCATCTGCAAGCACATTGTTGTTTGGCTTGCTTAATTAATTCCTCTTCTTTCCACAGCCGCAGAGCCTTGGCCTGAAAATGCTGCATTGTATCAGCAACTGAAGGGTGGGTACACTGGTTTTTGCAATTAATAATTACTTTATTTTTAGAAAACACATTAAATATGCACTAAGATAATTAACTGCAAGGAAGCACAGAGTCGTTTGTGTTGTTTGTCTGGTCAGAGGTTTTAGCTACGCTTGCATCTGCCAATATAAACCAGCTATTCATGGCCTATAAGGTCCTTGGTTTATTATTGACTCATTATATTGGCTGCTGTAGGCAGTGTAAAATGATGTGGTTGCAGGCACAGTTGGCAGATTTACTGCACCAATAGCTGAGGCAGCAGATTTTTGAAGTCTTGTGGTAAAGTGGGCTCTCAGTAAAAAGGAACTGTTAAAATGTATAGGCTAGGATGGTTCAGGCTCCCTTTAGCAGCTCTTCATATATCATCAGATCACATTATGGCCCCCATTTGGGGCTCAGCAGCCTGCTACAGTTGTCAGAAGACTGCAAAGTAATGAAGACTAATAGGTAGCAGCCCTAGTCTTCTAAGCATGGAATTTTTATTGCAGTGAACTTGTCATCTTTCTTTTGTGTGACAGACCTAGACACAGTGTGCAATATTAACTGCAAGCGGCTTTTATAGGTTTCTGAATGCTTTTACTTTTTAGCCAGAGGAGTTATGAAGATGCGGTTTTATTTAACTTTGATTAGAAGAAGAGTAATTGGCATAAAACTCAAGCATTTAGTTGTGAGCATTTTTTATTGTACATTGGTGGTAATGTGTGATAAATGCAATTGCGTTTGCAGGAGAAATATTCCTGGTATTCTTTTTTTTTCTCTTTCTTTTTTTTAATATTCATATCACAGGTTTTCTAGTCCAGCTGCATAATAGTTATATATTTGCTCCTTTTTTTATGCGTAAGAAATGCAACCCAGAATGGCTTACAGTTACAGGTCAGTAGCTAAATGGGCACTGTTTTTTGTAATTGTTTTTTGTTTTTTTTTTCTTTCAACAGAGGAACAAATTTTGCTTTCTGATAATGCATCTTCCCTTGCTGTTCAGGTAAAATGTCATCTTTTCTAAACTAAAGATGTTAATTCCATTTTATTTTTTGAATGATTATCTAGCTAAAGTAACTGTATTTAGCTAAATGAATAATTTAAGAATTATTTCTGTCAAAATCAATGCCTTATTTCCTGCATCTGATGTGTTTTACATTGTCATTGAAGTGCCAGAGCCTAAAGGACATGAGGATTTTGAGAGTCCTATATAGAGTGCCGCTGCTTGTACTCGTATTTATATTGGTCTATGTTTGTACAGTATCTGCTTGTCTGCCTACTCTGGGAACTGTGCGCGGCTCCCATCTTTTGTCACTTGATATGCTAGTTCGTCTTGTAACATCTTGCATGATGCTTGCTGGTTATTTAATTCTCAAAGCTAATACTGCCCCAAACTTGAGGCGTATTTGCTTCATGCTGTGGGCATCAAATCTCTATAGGTCTCTGATAGGTTTTCTCAGTTTCATCATGTATACAGAGTTGAGATCCAATGTGG
Organism: Fulmarus glacialis; assembly: GCF_000690835.1. Classification (NCBI taxonomy): domain Eukaryota; kingdom Metazoa; phylum Chordata; class Aves; order Procellariiformes; family Procellariidae; genus Fulmarus; species Fulmarus glacialis. The sequence continues at coordinate 15,140 of NW_009219608.1, forward strand.
TTTTTAGAAATAGTCCATATAATTGACAAACTTGCATCTCTAATTGACTTAAAAGCACCTCTGTGGCTGTGAAGTCTGCATAAACTCCATTAACCTGTTAGGTTCGGTAACCCCAAATCTCAAGGGGATGTTTTCCCCATTAGTAGAGAGGGCCTGGCTGTCAGAAGTGGTGGTGAGCAGGATGTCTATAAGGTTCCTGTTCTTCAAAGCAACTTTGCTGCTGCTTTGCGTAGTAGGGAGTTGCACTGTTCCCCTGCTTCTTGCCTTTTGTGTGTGGTCTAGCTTAGAGCAGCTAGAGCAAGCAGTCTTTGGGAGCTATCCAAAAAGGTCATTAGCCACAGTGGGACACTTGGAGACTGTAACTGACATTACCGGTAAAAAGGTTAGGATCATTTGATCATGGTAACTACTTCCAGGATCTCTAACTTTTTTCCTCTCAGTCTGGCAATCTAGGAAAAACCTCTAAGAGTAAATTCTATCACAGCAAGAAGGTACCTTTATCCATTGCTGGAAAGATGAGTCATCTTTGATACACCAAATATATAAGACAATGTTTATTTTTTTGGGCAGTGTGTTTTACGTCATGCCTCACAGTAATGCAAATAAGTGGTTTTTTGCTCACTTGATCTCAGTGTTCCTTTTTACTTCAGCAGCTGTATTTTTCGTATTTTTCTCATTAATTTTCTTACCATCTAACAATACCTATAGGTGTGGCTGGTATTTAAAACATAAAGAAAAGAAACAACAACATAACCCTAAAATTTCCTTTTCTAATGCATCATTTTGCTTTACTGTTTCGAGTCCATTGTTATCCTACACATGTCACTTAGATGATAAATTAACTATGATATATTAAAAATGCTTGTTTTTCTTCAATATTCTCTAGCTGGACAGCTGATAGTAGCCATGACTATAAATATGGCTCTGGTAGATATCTGATCTTAAACTTTATAGAACAATTTTGTATTGGGGAATCATATCTATTTTGAAGAATCTGTGTAACATGGTTGTGACTGCGAAAGAATAGCAATCCTTGGTGTCTTTGATCCATTTTGAAATGATACTAGGATCTGTAGTTATGTATTACTAGCTTAGTGATCAGAAAGCTTTAAATATACCGGTGTGTTTTGCATAAGGAGATTGCTGAGTTCCTCTGTTTTAGAATTTACTTTTTATTCTGATGAGAGCCTGTTTATCTTTTTACTGGATATCTTTTTGTCGGTGGTTTTTTTTTGGGATGTGTGTGTGTCTTTTCCTGAGGAAGAAATGGGCATGGGGGCTAGGAGGAGAAATAGGAGCTGGTACCTAGGACTTTTTTCCTACTGTTGCCATTCCTTTTCCCCCTGTTAGTGATTTGGGGTCCATGAATATTACCAGAGCAGATACATAGCTTGTTCATGGCTTGTTGAACTTCTGTGTGGTGAAAACACATCAGAATTTTGAGTCCCTCTAATCAAAAGAGCATGTGGAATCAGCCGCCATCAAATCTTTAAGGAACATCGTTCACAACAAGACTCTAAATGTGCTGCAAATGGTCTTTCACATCTTTCTCAAAATCTCCTTACAGAACCTCGTCATAATGCTGCTCTGGTATAGCTCTCAGAGGACATATATGCAGATAGCTACATATAAAATAAAGAATAAATTCCAGTGCCATAGTAAGTAATTAGTGAGGGTAAAAGTTGACTTTTAAAATGGACAGCCCTGCAATACAGATGGCATTTCGTGTACCTCTTGTCCACAGAGCAGATCAAGCAGACAGCAGAGCAAATTACTCTCAGTGTAGGTGTAACAGACATGTTACATGTTGCAGGCATTTTGTTTGAATTAATGAGTAGCGAGGGCTGCAGATTCAACATAGGAAGTTGGTTGAGTCTTGCGGTTATTTTAATAATGAGTGGACTTACGACTTCTCACTGTGCAATGAAATCTGGACTCCTGGCTATAGCTACACGTCAGGTAAGAGAGGGGAGGACAGTGTCTTCTGGGAATTGCTAAGTAACTGTGGTGGTGGCTTCAATAGTTAAAAACCAACTAAACCAACCAAAAAAAATCCCTCTCATCTTGTGGAACCTCTCTGCTGATTCTGATAGGGTTTTTTGTTGTTGTTGTTTGTTTTTTAATTCCTCTTCTGCCCATTGTTGTTCTTGGAAACAGACTAAATTAACAATTCCTTTGTCTTTTACTGGGTTCAGATTCCTTATATTTGCTGAAAATGCAACATAATTTCAAATGAGCTAGTGCATTATCTCTGGTACATCTTGGTGTTTGCACTCCTTGTTTGTTAACTTGAAGTAATGTATTATACAGTCCTGTTGAAAGTGAAGCCCATTTGATTTTAGGCTGCAAAATCTTGATACTGAATGAAGTTTTATTTTCACTGCAAAGGAATTAAAATCAAGGGAAAACACTAATCAGTGATGATTATTCAGCTACAGGAAAGAGAATGTGGGACGTAGAATGAAGGCTCTGTTCTTCTTGTGAGATGTTCAGCCCTGTTCCCATTAAAGTTAATGAAAACACATACACCTCCTGGGTAACATGACTCACGGTTAAAACCATTCTCCACTTATTTATTGTACAGCTTCCATTATACAGCATTCCTGAAAAAAAAAAGCCACCAAAAACTAGAAGCGAACACACAACTATATTTCAGTAACAAACAACTCCACAACTTCAAGGAGGGAAAAATGGAGTTTTAAATGGATTAAAACTGAATTACCGCAAGAGAGTATGTTTCAGTCTGAAGCAGAGAGCCTGTCCAGGCCCCATCTCCCTGTTGACGCCTGGTGCAGGTAAAGCCTTTTTGTTTAGTGCATGGGTGGAAGTAGTGTGGCTGCGTAGGAGGGAGGGGGTTAATAGAGCTGTGCTGTGCCAGGCCTCTTGCCTCAAATGGCAGCGTGGAGCATCTCTGTGCACTGTTCCAACTTGTAGGGAGGAGGAATGTGGATGTTGAGACTGCCTCTGTTATTACAGGTTCTTCTGAAATCTTTGTGCAGGTAGTCTCAGAGTCTTGCTTAAAAGGCTGTCTAAAATGTTCAGGATTGTGGAAATTCTCATAGCTATCCTGAGGTTACAAAGCCTGCAGCTCATTATGTTAAGATATGTATTAATTGCTTGTGCAATTGATGTCCTTCTAAATGGTCTTAATATATTCCAGGAAAGTGCATTTAGAATTGTCTGTTCTTAGTCCTGAATGACAGAAGGATGTTTGGGCAATTTAAAATCATGTTACACAGACCAACTGCTTATTTACTTCAACAAGTAATCAAATAAATGTGTAAATCACGCATGATTAATTGTCCTTGACAGATTTGTGGATTTTTTTTGTGTGTGTGTGTGTTTGAATTGTGGTTTGTTTTTTCTCTAGACAAAACATTAGCAGAAATCTGAACTTGTTGCTGAAGCTTGAACAAAGGCTTAGTACTGAAATGAAAATCTGACAATCTCTTTTTTTTAAAGAGAGTAAAAGCTGGAATTCTTCATGATGAGAAATGTAGTATCAACATAATCAATCTAGCAGCATTGCGTTGTAGCTGAAAACATGCTTAAATCCCAAGCCATACAGGTACTGTTTGTGAGTGAAACATCTTTCATATAGTTCTAAGATGAAATTACCCCTGAATGAATAGCATCTTCATTTATCTTCAAAACCTCTGTGCTACTAGTGAATCTACTCTTTCCACATTCTACAACAAGAATTACATTATACCATTAGAGCAGTGTTGTGCTGCAGTGTAAAATAGATTGTTTTGGAGAATGAACGTGGCTTTGCTATAAATTACGTTCACAGGTACAAAGGAATTTGTTATTTTGTTTAAAATAGTCACAAATATAATTAAGCTCTTAATTTATGTTAAACTACAAATGTGGCCATTACCATAACTGGATTAGGAATTTAATCTGTCACTCAAAGAATGATACTGAACAGTTTTCATTTATAACCTTAGACACACTATTTCAGTTACAGGGTCTGCAGCTGTTTGATATGAAAACTGAATTATTCTGTAGATTTGTTCATGGTTTTTAATTTTAAAATGTGTTCCTGCAATAAAGTACAGAATAACTCTTTAGTTGTCATCATGTATTGTCCTTTGTATGCTCATGAAATAATGTAAAAATGGAAACAGAAAATGCCTTTCACTCTTTCATCACAACAGTATTGTGCGAGTGCTTTTAGAAGTGCTGCTGAATAAGAGATGGCTTGGAATGGCTCGTTCTTTATTAAAAACTAATCATGAATATATCTTCAAATGAAGCCTGGAGTGTGCCATCTGAAAATAGTGTTCCTCATGTGGGGACGTAAGTTGTGAACTATTTGAGTCTTGGCATAAGTAATTTCATTGTTGCCTCTGATCTCAGAAACTGCAATCTGGATATGATTTACATCAAGTTGTAACTCATTTTTAATGAGTATGTGTGTTTGCTCATATGTATTATTCTGCGAGGGGAAGAGGAGAGCGTTGTGATGGAGCTCTGACAGGGTGATTCGCTGCTCGATGTGTGTTATATTTCCAACTGACGATGTCCAAACAGCGCTTCCTTAGCTGGGGAGGGCAAAGAGGAAGGCAGAGAAAGAGTAAAAATGGCACCTAAACCAATTAACTGTAGGAATAAATACAAACCTCCCCCCTCCCTTCTCTTATTCCTTCCCATTGTATTTCATGCACAGTCATTTTCCATCCCTGTCATCATAGGAAGACACAATGGCATCACTTTCTTGCATTGTTTCGAGGGTGGCAGCAGCAGCAGAGATGGGAATGTCAGTCGTGTGAGAAGAGGAGGAAGGGGAGGGTGGGGTTAGTTGCCCCACCGCTGGCTGTGGTTTCTGGGCTCTAGGCTTTTGAACTGTGCTAAAGAAGCACAAAGGTAATTGCTCTGATCATTTTTTTTAGATAATTGAAATCCAATGAACTACCTACATTTTAAATTTGAAATTGGGCAGGCTATAAGAAAACAAAACAAGCCTTAAGTTGATTGTGTCCTTTAAGCAATGATGCTGTTGTAAATGTACTTTGTAATTCTGGCAGGAGGTGTCATGATTGAAATGAATGATAGGCATAGAATTGTTGATTAATTTTCTAACAAGTGTCACCTCAAAACTTCCTATCAGCCCTTTTCACATAGCTGCTGATACTTTGTTCTCTCACAGCAAAAATATGAACTGACTTGTTCCGTGCTGACTTTGAAAACAGAGTAGCTTATGCTACTACTCTCTGGGAGGAGAAGGCAGTGCAGTGCAAACCGTAGTCCTGTGTGGATCAACGTGCGGTAGGGCAGGAAAGGCACTGAGGGGCTTCTCCACGCTTTTTCTTCAATTCATTGTCCTCACTCCCACACCCTTTCTTCCCTAGTCTGTAACAGTAAATATTGGGAGGGCGGGGAAGGACAGACATAATTCATCTGGTGGCACCTTTTTTCCTCAGTCTCCTCTGTTTCTCTTCATGGGCTTGCAGCAGCTCTCCACCTCCCTGTCTACAGCAAAGTCTCCCATTAAAAACAAGGTGCACAGAGGCAGTAGCGGCTTTGTAGACTCTGTGCTTTCAGTCTGGAAGAAGAGAGGTAGCATTGCTAAAAAGATACTGTACATGTTTCTCCCTTCCCGAAGAGTAGGTGATGCTACACGTAGAGAGGCTGGAGAATGTGAGCAGGAGAGACTGTTAGCCTGCAGGGAAGAGAGGCAGAGAGCATGCGTGGGAGAGAAGCTGACAGACCCTATTAAGCCAAATCTTTATTTTTTAATACCTTTATCTGTTTCTCACATTAACCTCATCCAAAGAAAGGACACACTTTGTTCCAGAAATAACTTAGAGAAGAGTTTTTGTAGCAGACATTATATTGAACGTAAGTTACTAAATTGGACAGTTTTCTGGGTGTCTGCTTCAGTCATTGACCAATGTCGATACTGCACAAGAAATCGGGCCCCCATTTTTAAAATTACAGAAATGCAAATAATCAGTGGAACATATGGATAAAGGAGGCACTCCTGCTGATGCCAGGGGAATAAACTCAGTTCTTCCCAATCTGAGATTTCATTACCCTTGTTTTGTGCTGCATTAACTAGTATGAGCCATGAAATTACTCATTCCTTTTAAAAGCCTGAGCGTTTTGGTTTGGTGTCCTTCAGTTGTAATGAATTCTGTATATTTATGCTTGAATGAAGTTTTCTTTATTTGTGTAAAGTCTATCGGGCAATCATCTCTTGATCTTCTGTAACATGGGCAAGGGGAAATAAGAATGTTAATCCCTCATCTTTATGAATTGATCCAAATAGTTAGCTCTTCGGATAGGTGTTAAGCATAAAAAAAAAAGTTTATCCTTTCCAGCAGGA
>NW_009219608.1:21495-87878 GCF_000690835.1 Fulmarus glacialis
TGTTTGGAAGAGTTGTTTTCGAAGTAGCGATAAATATTTTCAGTGAATATCTTTACAATTACTTTGGACCAGAAAACTTTAGATGAAGTAACGTGTACTGGTTTTACTACAGACATTAGAGCTAATTTTTTTTTTCCTATTCTGAAGAACTGCAACTGCTGTAGTATTATTGCATGAGAATCCTAGGTGCTGGAGGAGATCCAGGTTGTGACCTACAGTAGTCACCCTGTTCATTCTGTGCTAGTACATTTTTTTTTCAGAGGAGAAGAGAGCGGGAAATTTAATGCTGTTCTTTGGAATTACAAGCATCTTTGCAAGGTATGACAGTTAGGCTGTTGCATACATCTTTGCAAGGTATGACAGTTAGGCTGTGCTCAGTTAAGTGTCTTGTTTCTAGTTTTACTGTTACCGTCTTGCTTACCATTTTTAGGTGAATTTTCACAAGGGCTTGATTAACTAGCTTATGTGTCACTTGGAATTCAGTTGGCCCCTTTCAGTCCCTTTTTAAGTTGATCAGCCAAATTTATGATGTTAACAATAATCTCTGATGTACTAGAATAAGCCTGGGCCCTTGATCTTTCAGATTGCTCAGCTTTTGATGCCGTGTCTTTGAAGGGGTGTTGATATCTTCATAAATCTCAGCAGAACTGCACTGGGGTGGTTTCAGCCTTCAATCTCTCACCCTTCATTCCAAAAGCACTCAGAGGAGCTGAGCTTACTCCCATTTGTTGATGGTTTTTCTCACAAGAAAAGCAAGGGTTTACTTGCCTGCTCAAATTATGTATGTGAGGTACCCAAAGGGAAACGAGATGCTCTGAGCTGGAATAATCAGTGTTCCACTGCATCTTTTATCAGAGTTGGAAGCCATGGCGGTCTGATACCATCTGCACACCAAATGTGCTAGTTCTTGACATTCTCCATGAGTGGTCAAAAAGGAAACAAATCCTCCCTTGATCACTGGGCTAAAGCATTAAATGAGATAAAAACTCAGAAAAATTGCTGCTTTGTCTTATATTCTCTCTGTAGGATTTCTTTGATCTGTGCCCATTTCAACTATTTTGGTAATAGTTCATGCCACTTACTGTCTAACATCAGTTATTGTCTAAAATCTAATTTATCTAATTGTATACATCAGAAGAAAATTTGAGGTTTTCTGGCAGTGGGTATTTATAAGAATGCATTGGTCACGATCCTTGCCCATCTCTTTTTCTAAAAGAAACCATAATTTCCATAAATATGAAAAGCATTTACTGTGCTGGAAAAGTCAAACACACCTGTGTTGATAGTACTAATAATTTCCAAAGCCTGTCAGTCACATCAATGAAAGAATGTAAGTACTCCCATAGCAATGCAAATTGTAAGGCTTATTTCTTAGGCTGAGCCCTCATAGTTTGGGGTAGTACTGTATCCTCTTATCAGTTGACATGTATTTGTAGTCGGCTTGAAGGCTATCCAGTGGACCATTAGTTTAAGCTGGATCAAGAAATGGATACTGGCCTACTTCTCTAGGTAATGATTAATTCAGCAGTGTAGATCCAATAAGGATTAAACTTCTCTCATATTGTGGAGCTTTCCTTCATTTTCCTGCAGAACAATATTTAAGGAGCACTTAAAATTGAATAGGTCATGTTTTGGGTACAAATTACAGCTCAACATACTGGTCTTTTAATTCTCTGGAATTCTATCTTTTTAAAAATGTAATAGCAGTTTTAATTTTTTTTTTTTTATTTTTAGGTTTATTGTATGGCATTAAATGATTTTGTCTTCAACTCTTTCACTGTTCTGTTTTCTCTTGGTTTTGTATTTCATTACTATTTCACCACTCAAATTAAAGCTGATGCTAATTATAGACAAAGGTTGAAGTGGAATAGGTGTTGGCACGTGGATGCTGAAGGGGGTTGCTGGAACGGGCCTTGTAAGACTGCTGGAGAGGCAGCTCCAGTGGTCAGTGTTTCCGAACCTCGCAGGAGGACTGCTGGGGTGAACACAGAACCAGATGGATTTGCCCAATTTTAATCTTGAATCACTCTTCAGTTTCTCAAACTCAGTTCTTGTCTCCCATCTACAAAATGTTTGTCAGAACTGGAGATGACTATTCCAAGGAAGTCTTCTCAATTTTTTGGTTTGATGTTTATTTTAGGGTCTCTCTCTCCCCCTCCCTCTTTTTTTTTTTTTTTTTTTTAAACCTCACTGAGGGTAGACTGACTTATTTCTAAGCTTTCTAGAATTTGCTCTTTATTATGCAGGGTAGCGAACATTTTTATTTACTTAATATTTGTTCCCACATTAGAGCTCAATTCTAGTTCAACCTCCTCTCTCCTCTTTATGAAGTGCAAAAAAGGCACACGGACCCAGTGTGTTTGCATTTCCAAGATGCCGAAATGGCAGTGTATTCTCAATCCCCCTTGCAGTAGGCCAGAGACTGAGGTAGAATTTCCCTGCCAAATGTAATAAAGGTTGATATTCCTTGTTCTGTGGATGTTTATTGAGGAGAAGGAGAGAGAGAAAGGTCAGATTCAGATTTCTGATGGAAACTTGGCTGAACTCTTTACACTGAAAAGATTTTATTTATAGTTTAGCCTCTATGCTGAGGACTATTTTTCACAGTCACAAACTGTGTTTTTGGTAGAAATCTTGTACTATGTAGGAGCCAATGTACAATACGATGTACAGTAGGCAATAATCTGCTGAAGCAACTCATGTAACCTAAGTGTTCTGTGCCAGCATGTCTCATTTTTGACAAGCTGATATGAGAAAGTAAAAATAGTTCTCTGATTCACCTCCTTTTGCTTAAATGTGTCTCTGCACTTACAAGCTTCTCAGTTATTCATGTGTTACCCTAATCCAGTGCAGTTCAGGCTTTTTTCCCTCTGAACTTGCAGTGAGAATAGTACATGGCAGTTACAAAATTCATCTCTAGCTTAATGCGGAATTGCAGAGTTAATTTAGTGCCTTACAGCGAAGGAAATTCATTTGGTAAGCCTAGACCAAATGAAACTTCACATATTTTTGAGATGAAATTCAACAGCTAAGGATTAAGTAGTATGATACAAGTTCATTCCACTCCTCCCACCCAAAGATGAAATTCTTTGAAGCTGTTGTTTGATGCCATCAGTTCCACTGCAGCCCAGTACTGTTGAGGAGATGTTGTTAGCTGCTGGTAGAGCTTCCAGAAGAACCAAGTCTGTGTACCAGTTGAGTTAGAGTGTATGTTTTTGGTGGGTTACACCGTGTCCAGCAGTGGCATAGGAGTATGTATTCAATGTAAACCAAAGCCTCTGCATTCTTGTCTCTTAGCTATTTCCAAAAACCCCATTTTTATATGCAGAAGACATGATGCATATAGCAGTAGCTGGAACAGTCTGGACATTGCTAGATCCTACAGAGCCAGCAGACAAAGGAAGAGATCTAGGACTGAGACAGACCAATGTCTTAAATTCCTGTTTAAGAATTGGTCTTTTGGGCATTACTGTTTACATGGAGTTTGGGATGCTAAGACAGCAAGAGCATTGATTTTTGGTGGACTCTGGTGGATGCACAGACTTAGAACGTGGGGTGGTGTAAAATGTGGCCAGTGCCTTGTATTTTTTTTGGATCATAGTTGTTCGCAGTGATAGAGGTTCTGGTTGGATGAGGTTTTGGCACTCTAGAGACCAGTTTATTGCTAAGTAGTGCAGGACTAGCAGTATTTGGCTGATGTTGACCATGACTAGTACCCTCTCTCTATCTATATTTCTGCATGTGTACGTATAATAATTGGCTCCCAAGCAGCGCTTTAAATTAGAGTTAGGCTGAGGAAATCAAAAGCTGTAGAAACCTGGGTTTGCAGTGGGTTTTGCAGGGCCTCTACAGTTCTGAGGTGGGCTCTGATCAGCTGTAATCAATATATTTGCCTAGCAGCTTGTGACCATTGGGAAAGCAAGCAAAGCAGCTTGCTTTAAATTGGGATTTGGGTTTGAGTTAGGTCATCTAAACCTGCAAGAGCCAAGTGTAGTAATGGACCAAAGCTTTTGGCTTTTTTTCCCTGGATATAGTTAGTATCAGCGCTTGGATTAGGGTTTGGGAATAAAGGACTTGAAGAGCGCAAGGGAAAGGAGAGGGGCTGTTTGGGTTATTGTTGTTTGCTCGATGGGTACTACAGAAGCCACAAAGTTAAGAACAGGGCTGATGCCGGTGTTAGTTCATGCCTTATGGTCCTATTTAGTGTAGAGATGAGCAATCTCAAGGTTAAGGTTTGGGTTACTTTGATGTGTACGATTAGAGTCTGAGCATCTAAAGCTGTGAACATGCAGTTTACTGCCAGATCCGGCAATCTGAAGAGCTAGGAAGAGGCTCATGTAGAAAGTGCCAAGTTACAGCAGCATTTTTCTTCGTGGTGGTAGCTTTCTTGATGTAGGCTTTTTTAACATCAAGCCACTGTGTGGTAAAATAATAAATAGGTGTAATTTTGGAATCTGGAATTCTGACCTGTCTAATTGCAAAGACAAAAGGAATGATAGGACTTCAGCTGAGTTGTGAGAGACTCTAGAGGTTTAAGAAGTTCCTTATTTGCCGTGTTCTGTCCAAATTGCAGTATTTTTCTTGATATTTTGCTATTTCAACAGAAACACACTAAGGATTTTGTGGTGATGGCAGGTGCTGACAAAAATCGGTACCCTACTGAGAATGCTTTGAATCTAAGGTTACAGATAGAAATCGATCACTTACGCTCTCCATGATTCACATAAATTACAGGTAATAAATACTTCCTCCCAAAGCAGACTTGTGCGCTGAGAGTGCCATAGAGCAAAACTTCTGGCACCTATTGTAAATACAAGGTGGGAAGGTGCTATATGTGTTTGCTATGTTACACAACGTGAACTTGGTTAGCCAGCTTTGGCCAGAAGAAGTAAGTAATACGGTTTTCAGGAGGGGCAAAATGTCACTTAATTCTGTACAGCCACAGCACTAATTGTGACTGACAGATACTGCTTCTTTGCTCATCTTGAAGAAAAACAGTAAACGTAGATGAGATTTCATTAGAAGAATTCCAGTCAATGACTCGATGATAAACAGTTGTCTAAGGAAGTTAGAAAACCTTGTTTTTCTTTAACCTAAACTTCTTTTTTCCTAAAAACAGTATGCAAGGAGTTCTACTTCATAAACGTGTGTTAAGAACTAGCTAAAACATAGTCAAACGTATTGAGAAGAACACGCTTATTTGTCACGGGTGTATTAATGCTTTTAAAATGTGACTCTCTGTTTCCAGGCCTTTTTGCAAATGTGCAATCTGCCAATCCAGGTGGTTTGCAGGGCAAATGCCGAGTACATGTCCCCATCTGGTAAGTGTGGCCTTCATTTAGATTACTACGTTATACCTCCATTTTGATACCATGGCAACTGCGCCTTGTCTGGCTGATAACAGTCAGTCAGTGCTACTGTGTGTGGGTTGCCTTCCCCCCTCCTCTCCAGTGCAGTTTCTCCTCTGTAAACAATTAAAACAGTCAAAGGCAAAATAACGTTGGCGCAATGTGTAACTGTGCCTGTGACTGCAGTACCTATATATAGCATTCAGGCTGGCGGAAACCTTCTTTAAAATGCCTGAGAGTTGTTGTGTTCTGAAGCAGAAAGACTTACGTTTCCAAAAGTGGCTTTATTCTACATCCAGGGAATATTCCAGTGAATGCTGCTATGTTTTCCCACTGGTGGAGGGAGACAACACTGGAGGAGTATCTTTTGTTATCCGTCTGATAGGATGTTGATACAGGAGAAGACTGAAGGGTGCATTGTCACTATTAAGGGTGACAGGTGATTTTAAATCTTTGTCTGATCCATGAGACTCTCTGGAAAAAAATCCAAACCCACCAACAATAAACTAAGTATTAGAAGGGTACAGAGTCTACCTTCTGCTGGAGGTGACTGGTTTCCTAAAAACCTCCAGAGGCCAGCTCCAGAAGGTTGCCTAAAAATCAGAGAGAATTGCTGAATGCAGGGTGCAAAAGTCTGGTAATCCTTGCACACCTCCTCAGATTTTTGTTGTGTGAGAAGATACTTATTTATCAATTACTTGGCTTTGGCTGATGCCTGCCACATGGAAGTGCCTGTCACTATATGTCTGCCAACTGTATGGATTCTGCTGCTGCTATTGATATTTCAGTCAAAGCAGCTGGAATTATGCTATTTAAAAAAAAACAACAAAAACCCACTGGTTTTTACTGCTGGGCAGCAGTGAAAATACAGCAAAATATGGAGGTATGTAAATTTTCGTTAGTAAATAAAGGTAGCTTTGAAATGCTGAATCCTTGCACGCACAGGAGTGGAACTGGCGACAGTTGCATACTCTCTCTTCCCTCCCACCTGCACCCCATGTCCACACTTGCTGGCATCTGATGTTACAATGTGGATCTGAACCCTTCCTTCCTTCTGCTGAAAACAAGGAGCACAAGAGGGAAAATGATACTGCTTCAATTTTAAATGTGGGTAGAAATACATGTGTTCTTTTTGCCCTTACTTCTGGAATCCTTGTTATTTTTTACTTTCCCCATTTCCTTTCTTTATAATATTTTGATTGTTTAATGATAATTCAGAGAAGGTTTTAATTTGCTCCCTTCTCCCTCCCCACTTACCCCTGTCTCACAGCAGCACCAGAGAGAGATCTGGATCTCATCGTTTTGGGGGGATGGTTATTTATCTCATAGTCGTCGTAATGACGAAACCCAAGGATTGTCTTGGTGTGTGAGGTACAGTCTGACTGAAACCGCTAAATTCTGCAGCTCAGAGAGGTCTGCGTTTCCTTCCGCAACATGCAGCGTGTGGTTGCAGATGAAGCCTTTGTTGATGTGATGCACTTCATTTATTACCCTTAGGCTGATCGAGCTAGTGAGAAGTGAATCTCGTGATAAAAACCATGACTGAATCTGTTGTTAGCATGAACTGTGTTTGAGCTAGGCTGAACAGTAGGTTTTTTGTGTTTCAGTGAAAAGGGTGAATGTATTGCTAATAAGATATTTGGAGTCAGGCAGGTACTGATCTTGCTCTTTGGGCTGTCTGTCGAGAGCAGAGTTTGCCCACAGCGAGAGGCAGGAATATAAGAGTGTGCTGTGCCCCACTGCACTGGGCAGGCTTGTTTACCGCCTTTGGGCACGAGGATGTTCTCAATAATACAAACCATCCAGCATTTATCTCCATTTTATGGATGATTTCAATCATGTAAGTAATCCTAAAAGATTTAGTCTTAAATTCAAGGTTGGTATTTGTCAATTGCATTTGGATGAACGTTTTCAGAATGGCCAATGTGGTTAGGATGGATTGGAGCAGGAGCCCTCAGCTTCACATGTTGAGAGCTGGAAAATAGGGGTGTAAGGCAACTTCTGTCATTCTTTGTGGCTTGCTGTGTGTAACAGGGCTTCCTCTTGTATCTGTGCCAGCCTTAAAGCTTTGGCTCAGTTCTGTGTGTAAACAGAGAAGGTGGTGCGTACAGACTCGGGAGCCCTTCACCCCCCCCCAAGATCCACCAGTGAGACAGTCATTTCCCAGTCTTCTTTTGAGGACTGGCCATTTTTGGCCCTGCTCCATGCTGGACCCTCCGGGCTCAGCTTCATAGACTGAATGTTGAGCCTTGCTAGTATTAAGCTTTAACCCCATGTTGCTTCCGTGATGATGAAGCAGCTCCATCCCCCTCCCAGCCCCCCAGATTGTGAAGCTGTGGGTCTCATACTGAGAACCTGTTCCTGACCCCGGGACCATGGGTGCTCGAAAACACCAGCCCGCAGCTAGGGGATGAAGACTGGGGCAGCCAACAGGAGCCGTCTGGCCCAGTCGTTGGAAATCTGAAGGACCGGAGGAGGGAGGGTCAAGACCCTGCCTTGCGGAATGTGCGTTTGCTCTTCCCCCTGCTTGCTTTTCTGGGCACGGTGCCACATCTCCCGTCATCCTTTCTGTAGCCCTTTCCCCGCCAGTGGGTTAGAAGGGAGGGTGGGAGTGCGTTGTGTCGTAAAACTAGCCAAGGGCTCTGTCTGCTTTCCTGGGATTTCCCAGCTGTACTTCAGAGAAACATTGAATTAAGTCTTTCCAGCAAAGCAAAATCCATTATTAAAATAAAAGTCGATAGATCTCACTCAATAACTTTGAAATACACAATTGCAAGTATTGCATGTAGGAGAAGTTCAGGATGGGGAAGATCAGGAGGAAGATGTTAGTACAAAAGTTCAGTGGGTGAGCTATGTATGTTAGAGCTTTACCTGTGCTCATTTGAAAAAAACCACTGATGTTCAGGTGTACCTGCAATATTTAATTGCTCTGAAAATTGTAAATGATGTTTTACATGTATAAAAACCTCTTACTAAAACATATTTCTCATTTTACAGGCAAAGTACCCTTTATTCATGTGGGAAATCAAGTAGTATCTGAACTTGGGCCCATAGTCCAGTTTGTAAAAGCTAAGGTAATAATACTACATTGTTTTCACCAATTGCTGAATAGCATGTTAATCCTGCTTAGCATTGTGCTGATTTGGTGTGCTCTTCTGGAATGTTACTTCATTTGTTAAAACAGTGTAGAAATCTAGTGCCGTTTTAAAAGAAAGATATCCTGGAATAGGAGTTTGTTGAGGTGGAAATGTTTTTCTTTGACATTTACTCAAATTCTGGAAGTAAATCCTATGTGGGATAGCTGCGTACCAGTGCCAGTTTCTGAGACTTTTTCAACATGCCCTGTCTCTGGGTCTCAGAGCTCTTAAACCCAGAAGTGACTTGTTTAAATCTTGAAGTGTCACATACGGTTTAAATTTGCCTTTGTTCCCACCCTGCCCCATATTTTTAAAAACATTCTCTTTTTACTGAGCAGTTGATAAAGCTGTATCACAGATGTAAATTTGTATTTACTTCTTGCCACAGAGATAACAGTAACCAGGAGGCCGTGTGCTCAAACTGTGTTCACCGATAATAGCAGTCTGCATTTCTTGTGGATTAGCTATATTACATAACGATGATTTCTTTTTTAATTCTAAAGGACACTGTTTGTAAAAATTGCGTATGTAATTTGTTACTGAACTATGTAAGTGAACAGGATCTGAGTCAAAGCTCATTGACTTCAGGGGTCCTTGGGTCAGGCATTGCTGAATATTCCAATATCCTTTCTTACATGTGTGTCTTTTTTTTTTTTCTTTTCTTTTCCCCATTAGGGCCATTCTCTCAGTGATGGGTTGGATGAAGTCCAGAAAGCTGAGATGAAAGCCTACATGGAATTAGTCAATAACATGCTCTTGACAGCAGAGGTACGGCAAACCATAGTAACTCCACGCACTTACGTAAGTGACTATAGGCAAGAAAGCTTTAGGATTTTTCCCTATATTGGAAATACTGCTTGTTCTTAGATTAGGTCATCAACTTTTGAGGTGAAAGGAGGCAGGAGTAAATTCTCTGTACCCTATGGATTGCTTGCTGAAATTTTCCTGTAGATACAAGCCACAGGTGTGATTCCCCTGACCTACCTGAAGTGTGTCACGTAGCTGTAGAAGTAACCGATTTCCGCAGACAGAAAATGCCGGTGACTCCTGGGATCCTACCCCACCCCACAGCTGGCCGGGCACCCCGCTGTCACCTTCCACAGTGTGTGTGCTCATGTGCTTAGTGGGAGGCTGGGATCCCCTGGTTCATGTCTGTGGCCAGTTAACGTGACACAATCCCAGTGCAGGAACAGCGTTGGGAACGCTGGCAAGCTGCAGGTGGCTGGGGGCTAGTAACCTGTGCGCTGCGTTGTGTGTGGTGTGGGCAACGGGAGTGGGCCTTCGGTTTCGGCTTGGTCCTGGTGCTGGTGAAGTAAGGACTAGCAACTGGGCTTTCACCTTCCACTTTTAATTTCTTTTCTACATTCAGAGGTCTAACAGAATGAATTGAAATGGAAATCTAATCTAATATAGAAAAGAAAATTCTACTAGTGAGAAATGATTGTCTCTGCGTTCTTCTTTATTAGGAAGTTTTAGTAAGTATTCTTTCTGTTCTTAGCTCTATCTCCAGTGGTGTGATGATGTTACGGTAGAGGAGGTGAGTGGTTCTGCAGCATTTATCTTAATTAAAATTTAATGAGAAAACACTTTTGCTCACAATTGCAAGTCCCTACTCATAAATGAAACATTGAGATTTATACCATTAATGATAGAGTCTTTTCACTTTAATTTCGCTTGCATATACGTTTTAGGGAACTTGTGTCATTACTGGAGGTAGCTGACTGCAAAATAGATCTGGGTTTCTTATGTGTTTCTGAAGTAATAGTTTTAAATGGTTATGCTGCGAACTATAAATTCTGTGCAAATAATTACAACATACCACACAACTCGCTTTCTCTTTTACAGCTTCCTTTCTGATAGATATATGTGACTATTAGCTATTTTGTGCGTAGAGGTATCTGTATTTTCTTATATTATAACACAGTACCTTTCTGTTTTCAAACAAAGATTACTCACCCGAGGTATGGCTCCCCTTACCCGTGGCCTCTTAACCGCATTTTGTCCTATCAGAAGCAGTGGGAGGTAAGGCGAAAGATGAAAGCCATTGGATGGGCTGGCAAGACACTTGAACAGGTCAGTATGAAAAGTGAAGCTTATTTCTTTACCCTGTTTTATTTTTTCTTTCCTTTTTTTTTTAAAGGCTTTGGAGAGTAACACTTTCCTGAAACAGATGTAGTGAAAAATATATTCTGTACTTAAAACATTATCTGGAGTCAGGTATTTGCCTTCAGCAGCAATAAATCTTAAATTATGTGCAACCCGATGGGGTGGGAGGAAGGATGTTTTACCATGAGTGTACGTCTATGTGATGTTAGGTTAGGCTGTAATCCTGAAAATAGGTTGTAAGTTACGGACCCCACTTCCTGTATGGCGTTAATAGGCTTTGCAGGATTGCGGCTTCCCTTGTCAGAGG
This sequence comes from Fulmarus glacialis, assembly GCF_000690835.1. Classification (NCBI taxonomy): domain Eukaryota; kingdom Metazoa; phylum Chordata; class Aves; order Procellariiformes; family Procellariidae; genus Fulmarus; species Fulmarus glacialis. The sequence continues at coordinate 32,394 of NW_009219608.1, forward strand.
GCTTTAAAAAAAAAAAAAAAAAAAAAAAGGCAAAGCAGTTTTGAGGTATAAGTTAGTACCTTTAATTAAGCTAAGTTATAAATGTTATAGGAAGCACTTAATCAGAATTGCTTTACGTCAAATGTTAGATTAAGTAACAGTTAGCTACCTGCCTACTGTGTAGGTTTAACTGACTTTAACAGCTTTTGGTGTTCCAACATTGTATGTTCCTTGTTCCTACCGTCAGTGCACATACAGTCAGGTTACTTTTTTGCCGTGTTGGTTTTTCCTGACAATACGGATCTTTTATCTCTTGTGTGATTTGATAGGTGCTTGAAGATGTAGATCAGTGTTGTCAAGCACTCTCCCAGAGATTAGGAACACAACCATATTTCTTCAATAAGCAGTAAGTTACTCTTTACTGAAATATTACATCCAGGAATGTGAGATATAGATATACATCCATATATACACATATATATATGTATATATATGGAAAACTCCTGTTTTATTTTAATGCTATGTGATTCGTTGAGGAAATACAAATGTGTGACTGGAATATAAACATGAAATTTCAGAAATAAATAATTAAAGGTTTTAAAAGGAAAGTTTCTGTAAGTTTCTGTTGTTTTTTTTTTTCTATTTATAATTTAGTTTTACTCCTGCTTGTCTTCTCTACAGAGTCTACCACAACTTATGTAGGCTACAAATGTACACCTTTATACAGTTATTTTCTTATTAAAAATGATACATTTAAAGCTTTACTTGTATTTCTTGGGTAGCATTCTCTACTAGGTACAGGGGAGTGAATGTACGTCATGCCGTCCTGGCCAGGCCAGCTTCTCTTGCCCTTCTTAATGCCAGGGGCAGCTCTGAATGAACTGAATTATCATGAGGGTGCCTGTGAGTTGTAAGAACTGGGGGAGAAGCTAGCCTTGTGTCGACAAAGGGTCAGTTGCAAAGTGAAAACTAAGATTCATGTTCCCAGGGGAGAAAAAAGGAACAACTTGGCCTTCATGGGATGCCCTCTGCTTTCACCTGTTTCTTCCAATTGCAAAATGCTTTTTTTTCTTTTTTTTTCCCTCTCCAATAATTCAATATTTTTGAAATGTTACGGATTTAAATAACATCACATTAGGTCCCTCTTGTCTCCTGTGCACAGACCAGACTGAAAATGGTCAGGCCTGGACTTCAGTTAACTACATTTGGACAGGGGGATGTCTTCAAAAGGGAGATGTCTTCATATGGTCTTGGTTACTTTTCTGCGTGTGTTGTTGCCCCTTAATCTTTTCCAAGTTGAGACTAGGTGGGTAGTGTAAATTGAGTGGATACAGAAATATGCATTATAGAAGATAAGTTTGAATTGCATCTTCTCAAATCATTCTTAAACATAGTATCTCCTAAATTTTCTTTCTGTATTTGTAAAGAATTGTAGTTTGGGGATTTTGTTTCTGTTGTTCGTTAACCAGGCTTTCTTGGTACAGTTTCAACCTTTAAGCTTTTTAGCTGTCTGAAATATTACTAAGAGAGTATGTGTTCTTAGTCCAGTATTTTTCAGTATGTGACTTCTGGGAGTCTGTAGGAGGTAAATAAGAAAAGCAGCCTGTTGCTGACAGATTTAAGTTTGTTATACAAGGGTCCACATCTCCACTGGAGAGTTCTTAGTGATCCACAAATAGAAAGGCAAAAAAATTTTCAGTTAGAAAACCCTCATGCTGCTGACCTTGAACACTAGTAATGAAGGACTCTCAAGTTATTAATATATTTGAAAAAAAAAAATCTATTTGCACATGGGCTAGTTACATACAAAGGTCCAAGATGACAATTCAGAAGGCTTGTACCTAAAATAAGGTAGGACTAAAAACTTTCAATAGACCACTGTTTCCCAAAATACCTGTTTTCTTCTGTGTAGTCCCCTTTCAAAAAAGAGATGTTTCCAGCTGCTGTCACCCTGGAGCTCCTTTTCTTATTGATTGAATAATTCCTGACTATTGAAAAGGACAAAAAGGGAACAGGAGTTTTATGCCTTTTTTTCCCCTCCTCTTTGGTTTTTTTTTTTTTTTTCTTTGTGAGATAATAGCTGGATTTTTTTTATATACATCTGCAGAGGAAAAAGAAAAACCCCCAAAAGACCTGATAAGCATTTGCCCTTATTACAGAACTAAAAGGTGGAGCATGGTTTGATACTGGATCAGTAACTCCGCCCCTTCTAAGAAGTGTTATTTCCACATTTCCAAGCTACCAAAAGCAAAGAAAGATGCCATACTGAGAACTAGCAGTATGCTTATGTACTGTATACACAGTTTTCATGCGTTTGGCAAGTTCAGTGTTGCCTGATTTCTTCCCAATTCTTAGATCGCGTGGCTGTCTAAAAATTATTCAGAACAGCAGGGTTTTTCTTGATCAGGACTTGGCTTCCAAAATACCTGTCCTTTTTTTCTGTTTGCTTTTACAGACCAACTGAATTAGATGCTTTGGTATTTGGACATCTGTTCACAATCCTTACTACTCAACTAACCACTGATGAACTCTCAGAAAAAGTGAAAAACTACAGTAATCTCACAGCCTTTTGTCGGCGAATAGAGCAGCAGTACTTTGAGGGTCATGATAAAGACAGCTCTGCAACTGTCGCAGCCCGATCTGCTAAGAGGTCCTTACTGAGATAAGCATGTTGGTTGGTGGTTGAAGTGGATTGCATTTCAGTTTTGGGTTTTGTTGTTCAATGAATTGATTTTGAGAATGGAAATGTGTTAGCTTTTTGAAGCTGCCAAATCACTCTGGAGCAAGAAAAAACTCTAAATGCAGTTTTTGTGTTGTAGAATGTACTGTGCACATTTAACCTGAAATGACTGTATGGGCACTTCCGTTTTAATAGCCTGTATGCCACTTACTCTAAAGTGACCTTGCAAAAATATTGTAGCTGTATTAAAAAGAATAAAATCCTTTAAAAAGTTTCTCTCTGATCTTTCTAAATGCCTTTCTTACTAAGTTTTATGTTTATGTAATTAATGTCTGTGTAGTTAATGAGTGGGATCCTGTTGGCAGAACCCCTGGAAGACAGTTGTGTGGTAAACTAGTTACAATTATTAAGCTGGGAATGAAAGGAGTCATTAGAGATCTTAAGTTTGCCTGCCTCAGCCAAAATTCATTCAGGAATTGGGTGACAAAAATATCTTGGAGCTCTGCGGCACACAAGTGATGTGATTTTATTCAGTCAGTTCTTACTTTGTGTCAAAGTAGCTCCTGGCTGTTATTACTTCTTCTTATGTGTGTCCTGCCTCTGCTTTTATTTCTTGTTCACCTTTGGTTTTTGGATTTACGTTTTTTTTCTTCCTATGATTTCCCAGTTTTAATCCTCAGCTTGTATTGCTCTTTGTTTAGGAAATGAATTTGCTAGGTAAGCGTCTATCTCACCGTTTCCACTTCCAGCATGTTAACATTGCTTCTGAACTTTGACGTACTTGCTGGGGTGGTTCTCGTAGCAAAAGGACTTGGCATGAGCCTGTGGCTGGCATGCCTTGGTCCTTCTGCCTCTAAATTATCCTACGGTACATGTAGGCACAATAATACAGCAGTAAACAAAGAAATATCATTGTGGTGCTGCAAAACCCCTGGCAATGTGGAACTTTTCAAGGGAGAGTTCCTATGTGTAGGCAAGGACTCAATCTGACTAGTATTTCTTCGGATTAAATGGCACCACTCTGTTCTGCTTTGTCGGTTGTACTTGACACTTTCCAAAAGTGCCAACAACCCCAGGGACGTGCAGGTGGTAAAACCAGTCCTCGTGCACGCAGGAAGTCCTGGGCACAACTGGGAACCAGCTCAGGCTGTTTGGCTAGTTGGAACCGTTGTGTTTTCTTACGATGAAATACATTCTTTTGACTATACTCCTCAGTATCAAAATATTTAATGGCTTGAACTGGTTATGCAACGGTCATGAGATTTTTGGCTGTTATTTCCTTCTCTCTTAAAAACTGAGCAGAAAGCAGCTGCTTACCTTGGACTGGCCAGGTCTCTCTTGACTCCGTGGCTCATGAACCACTACTGCTTACTCATTCCCTGCGGGGGACCACTCTTGTCAGCTCGACTGGAAAATGGAGCTGAATTCTTACTGCCTGCTTTTTCATACAGGAGTCCTACTGGAGTCAAACTGACGTAAGTATCAATGCGAAAGTGGGTCTTGGCCTTTTATCAAATCTCTCTTGCCAAGAGAGGAAAATTGCCCTTGTCCTGCATTTCAGTCTTAAAATTTCACACGTGTGTGTTGAATACCTTTTCAAACTAAACCCCGTCAACTCTAGACTGCTTAGTGACAATTTCTGCTATTGAAGCGGTCGGTAGCTGAGAACCCAGATACTTCTTTCGAACCTCCTCTTCTGCATTAATGCAACTTCTAGAAAAACTGGAAGAGAATTTGTTGTGGGTTTTTTCTTAGTTTGGAGAGAATATTATGATACACATTACTTTGAGAGAAAAACACTCTCTAGTAGTCTCTAAGGCTAGTAATGCCACGGTGATGGGGAAATCCTGTGTGAAAACTGAAGTATCTTAATCCAGTGCAATTAAACTTGCCTTTTACCTCCTACTATTTACAGAGCACCATTCATGAGGAAATATTTTAACTAGCTTCTGTGGTTTTAGAAGTTCTGCTACCAGTAGCCTGAACTACAGCAGTAATTTACTTAATGGATTTCCAAACCCACTTGTGCACAGGCATTAACTTAACACGCAGCCTGAAAATGTGCAACTGGGCATGTATTCTTCCTCTTTCAAGGCTGCAGTGGCCATTAGCCAACTTGTAACCAAGTTCTAGCAATTGCTTTGAAACAGCATTGAATTAAACCATGTTTTTATATTTTGGCAAGGTTTCTGTGAGGCAGAGCAAGCACTGGTAATACAACGCTTTGAATGCCGAACAGATGGTTATTTCAAATTTTGTGTGGTAACATATAGCAAGCTTTATAACTTCAGAGGATAAAAAAAACCTCACTGAGATAGCCATATACATTAACCTACTTTGAATGTCTCATCTAGAAAAAATACTCAAATGCTGTGGAAGTGGTTTGGCACAAGATACTGATCTGTAACAAAGAAAGTTTGTGTAAATCCACCTGGGCTACTCAGACTGCACTTAAGGATACAGAGACAGGCAAATTACATGGAGTTTTCAATATTGAAGTGAGAGGACAAGCAGAGACTGAGCTCTGGAAGCAAAACTGAATAGTTTCGGAAAGTTTAACCACCCCTTGTTCCTTGTGTGTGACTTTGATAACTTAATTAGTAAAACAAAATTTAAATGGAAAAAAGCATTCTTGACTTCCTTGACTGAAGGGCATACTTTCTATACAGCATGTTTGCCACAGGGCTGGTTTGTAGTTCAGGCTGCACCTCATTCTAGGCGATATCGAAACTTAAAACTAAAAGGAAAATCTTGGCTTTACTACCAGCATTGAAAATAGCTGTTAAAATCCTAGACAAAGGACATAGTTTGTGCTTCAAAAATACAAGAAACCATTATGCTTTTTTTAAATGACATTGCTAGCATGGCTAGCACTACAGAGCAGAGTGAGCTGAGCGCCGAGGACCAAAGCTTGTAAGCCGTGCTTTAACTCTGGGAAGCCGCAGTCCTATGAAGGACACTGATGCTGATTGCTCCTGAAATGCTGCGCACAGTTCAAGAAAAAGAATGAAAAGTTCAAACAAGACCAGCAGTAAGACCAGTTAAAGGTGGAAAAAAACAAACCCCAAACCAGCCCAAACCCAATTACCTTTCTAGCAAGGGAGTTGAGCAAGTCAACCAATCTGCTTTATCCAAGGCTGAGGAAAGAGGGCTTCCTATTAGTCTGAGTGGCCCTCTAGTAGACAAGGCTGTGCTAGCGCAGTCTGTGAGAATTTTACTCCTGGGTTGTGTGTTTTTCTAGGTCTCCCATGACTGAAGTACAACTGCTGCACCAGAGGCAGGAATCAGGCCAGGAAGGCCTATGGTCTGTCTCATGTAGCAGGACAGTGTGGATGATGATTTTCTTTCCCAGCTTTTCAAGCTCAAAAATCTCAAGCTCGCAGAGGCTATTTTGGGTGAAGAAAGCAGACAGCTGGAACTTCTTAAGTTTCCCAAAATTAAGACAAAAATTAGATTTCTAACAGAAAGAATGTCAGGAGCAGCTGCACCGTGGCTTAACATACATCCTCTGAATATGTCCCACCAGGAACTGCAGGAGTCACCCAACCAAAACAGTGCACAAAGTCATAAAAGCACTCATAACTACAAGTGAATAGACATTACTGAGTCTGAACAATGTATAAATCACTTGCCAATGGTGGTTTTCTTCTCGCAGTCTTTTTGTTCCATGAATTAATAGCTTCATATGGAGATGCTTCATATGAAGTAAATGCTAGCTGGAAAGTAGCAGATGCTTTCCTTGCCTGATGGAGCTAAAACAACTGGGAAAGTCCTGGTGAAAACAGGACTGCTCCTCCATTCCTGAGATGATGCTTTGGAAGGGACTAATCTTGCTCAGCACAGTTACCTGCCCATGTCCTTGCTGGATTCTGGTGTTTGCTCCTATCAGAAACGCACGGTGCCATTTCCAGATGTTGTGAAGGTCTCATTTGCCTGACCAGCACAGCATTGTATGCATAGCTAAACTGTGGATCCTGTGTACCCTGCACCACTGCATGTACAGCACGGAAAATGGAGCAACTGTCTTGCTCCACCACAGGCTGTGGCAAACCAGCTTGCAATTCAAAAGTGGCCAGGATTTCAGCCACAGGCTAATTTATACTACTGGATCATTGTTTCCAGCTGACAGCCCTTCCTGAGCCCCTGGTTTTCCTGTCCCTCTCTGAAGAAAGCTCTCCTTGACTGGGGAGTCTCTGATGCTACATTTTATGATGTTGTGATGAGATTTCAAGACAGACATTATGTGAAAGAGCTTCGGTGGTAGCAGCTTTTGCTAGGATCTATCACTCTTCACATATCAGTTAGTAAAAATTATAGTATTGAGTGGTGTTAATGAGATATTCATCTGCTATTTTCTCTGCCTTTTATTTTATTTCCCTTCCTCCTCCCCAAGGAAAGAAAAATAACCTGGCAATCTCCTGCTTCTCAAATGTACTTAAAGCTCAGTGTTGTGGAAAAAAAGAGCCTAGCACAGCCCTGCACATGGAGAATGCTGCTGAGATGCACTTAATGATGCCTCTTAGGATCAGCTGTGCTGCTAGAAAACGCTTCATTTCCTGTGGCTTTCTTTCTTTACAAGCAGAGTGCAGCTCCAATGGCTCTCACAACAATTAGCACCCACTTGTTCTGCAGGTTTGAAGTTTTTTGCATTAGTCAGGTTGAGAAATTCATGGTATTAATCATGACTGAAGTTGTTATTTATCACCTGCTGGGTGAGAAATAATAATTTTGGCACTACTGGGGCAGCAGGCCAGAAGTACCAAATTAAGTAAAACATCTAAACACTAGCAAGGATCATTTCTCTGATTAATGAATTGTTACAAAGAAAAAGTGCTACTCGTTATCTGATCTTAGGATAAAAGTAGGAGTTGGAAGTAGAAAGCATTAGCAAAGTCAGGCTATACCCTGATGTAGTTTGAAACTTTACTGGCGGATTACTCTTTTGTCATTCACAAACTGCTAACGTGCACTCATCTGCGTCAGAGGTTTGCAATACTTGGCTCACACCCTCAACGCCAACTTTGTAAAAAAGTAGCATTTGGCAGAGAGCTCAAGGTCCCTTGTGTAATCGCCTCAAAAGAAATGTTGAAATAACTTTAACCTTCTAGGGCTTGTCTAGGCTGGAAAGTTTTGCCATAGGAACAGTTACCAGCTTGGCAAAACACCATTGTGTGAAGGCAAGAATAGGGGTGCAGGAAACAAAATCAGCGACATCAATAGAATTAAGTTTACACCCAGGTAACTGTATCCATACTGGGGCCATTAGTCACCTTCAGGATTAAAAGAGCCCACAAATTCCAGCCGCCTGATCAGAAGTAGTTCACATGTAAATACAAAAAGGGTTGGCCTTCACAGAAGTGGTTACCCAGAAATGAGGTCTGTGTGTGCTGTTACAGCCCTAAGCCACCAAGTCACAGTGACATACCACGTCCTCTCCCTGCAAGACCATTGCAGGGAGCTGAGGAGCTGACCGCGTAGCAATGCCCACAGAAATGCTATCTTCTGGGTTCATAAATGACATGTAGAAACTGACTGTTAGCCTTGAATATGGTCGAAGAACTCAGCCCGTGAGAGAAGTGCCACCACTGAAAGCATGCAGAAACTTTGGGTGCAATTTTGTTTACTTGTTGAGGCTTACAAGAAAAAAGAAAAATAGTGAGGGTTTTGGAGACCCTTTTTGGCTCCGACTAATTCATTTGCTGGAAAGAAGGCACAGGCTTTTTCCATAGAGAGCATCAACCATTCCCATCTATTGCTGCAGACTTCAGATTTGGTACTAGTTGAGGTAAAGAACTTCCCACTGTTTACACGACGGACTGCCCCTGCTGGCATCTGTGGCAGCCAAAGTAACTCCTGTCCACCAAGCCAGTGTGCCCAGAGGCTGACTTGAAATAGTGAGCTGACATGAGAGGTCAGCATGAACTCATGCCTCTCCTATCTGGCTTAATGTTGACAGTAACCCAGTTTGTCAATAAAGACAGTTTTGTAAGCAAGCTTTATGTCACATAAATGCTCTCTCATCTAGATTTTTTTTTTTTTAACCTAAAAGTTTATTCTGCATTTAAGAAGAAAATTAGAGATCTTAAGGATGTAGGGCATGATGGTCACCTTCCCTACAAGCACTGCTCAAATCATCAGTCTTCCAGGATTTGTGACCTCAGTTCAGTGTCAAAATTCGAAACAAGAATGAAAAGGATGATCATTCATAGAAAATAACAGCAGCAGCAAAGGGCTTGTTGCAAACAGAAGACCATCTTCCTAGGCTAAGGAGGCAGCCATCAGAGGGTATCATCTGAATGAACCTTGTTGCAGGCACTGTGGCGAAGAACCAGTGCAGCTTAGCCATGACAAATTCTGTGGAGCTGGAAAGAAGACCAGTCATCACCTAGCTGGTCTGATCAAACTATCGCATGACCCAGTCCCCAGAGCACCTTCCTCTTCCAAGTTTGTCTTCTCTCAGCATGAATTTACATTTTCTACCACTTCTTCCTGCCAAAGATTTGTCAACAGCAAGTCCACCTCCCTAGTCATACATCTCAGGTTGCCACTGTCATCCTCTCATGGCTGGTGACATCTCTTCTCTTTCTACTTCTAGCTACAAAGTACAATTTTGGCCAGGTTTTCTTGACTTTGAAGCTATTTGTTGCTGGTCACACCATTCTCTCACTGCTGAAATCAACAGTTTTGTCACTGATGCACAGGATTATTGCCTGAGATTACCTTGTGAAAATTATCCTTTATCTCTCAGATGTTATCACTTGGACTGTTAGATTAAGAGCTGCCCACTTTCTTTTCTTGTCAAGACAATTAAAACTTCCCTTTAGGTCCACTGCTGTTTCTAGCTTGATTCCTGTAAATTCCTCTCTAAAATTCCTTTGCAGTTTTTGTCGGCTCCTTCCCTCAGAAGTGTGTTGCATCTTGATCTATGATGCCTCCTAGCCAAGAAGTATATAGCTGAGATTACTGACTATCTCCGCGATCTCTTTCATTTGCAGCTTTAAGACTGTGTTGTGGCATGTTTAAGGAACCAGTTGATGAAGATGAGTAGTTTGGGGGCATTATGGGAAGGGTACGTTTTTATCTACTTAAATAAACTTCTCTCCAGCATATTTTGTTGTAGGTTATAATGTTTTGTAAAAGGCAGGTAGGTTTCTGCATGTGTGTGTAAAGATCAAAGACTGTGACTTGTGTATTACATGCAAGCGTGAGTGCAAAAGTCTTGCTGTTATGCCAAAGCACACTTGTAGCAAAGCCTAAAAACACTGCTGTGGAAAACACTGCCCGTCATCTGATGGAAATGCTTTTGACACACACAGAACAGCTCCTGCAGACCTGTTTCTATGGAGGCGCTTTCATTTGGTTCAGTGCATCTTCCTGGGGCCTGTCCTGCTGCCCCTTCTCCCTGACATCCTTTCGTGATCCTCCTGCCTTTGCTGCTGCTTCAGGGTCTTCCTGCACTGGGAAGAGGAAGGGGCTCACCCTTAGGAAAGGTTTTCATGCCTCTGGACTGCATTCCTCCCTCTGCTTTGAAAGAGATTCCTTGTGCCAGTAAAATCACCTTAGCACGAATAGAGAAACCAGCACGCTTTCTAGGATTTGTTTAGGCAGAGAGAAGCATCCTGCAAGCCTACCACCTTCTGCTCCGTATATCTATAGTGAGTCCAAATGCTAGTGCCACAGGAAACACATTGTGTTTCCATAAACTATGATGCCTAAAATCTGCTTTTCTATCTCACTAATCATAAACGATTCCAGTAACAAGGTAATTGGTGTTAATTTTTTTTTTTGAAGATAAAATTAAACATTGGAAAAAGGAAAGTAAGAGTAAAACTCATTTGGATAATGCAGTTCTATCAAATTTCTTTGGCATTTTTGTATTATAATAATAAAAAATTATCAATGTAGTCATAAACTGTGATTTACTGAGAAGTAGGCTGAGAAAAGCTTGGAAGGGCAAGGAGCAAATTCCTCACTCCTGAAGGGATTAAAAGTGCAAAATGCTTAAATGAGGCTTCCAAAAGAGGAAAAACTGGTAGCAATAAGAGAATGGAGTGCCCTTTCAATCCTTAAATCAGCTCAGCGAGTTTCTCAGTATATTGTCCTCCTCACCGCAGTGAATTGGAGCCATCTCTTGCACTGAAGCCAACAGAAGTTGTTTGATGCATCCCATTTGAAACGTCACCGATCTACAATCAAATGAGTGATTTCTAGCCAAAGATTACAAAATACTTGGCAAATGTAGCCAAGTGGATGAGTCAGACAGAAAAACCTGCCTGACAGAAGAGTAAGTCAAGCCACAGCAGTTGCAAGTAATTTGTCCCAAATGTGAGCAGCGCAAAATCTAGAGCAACTCCATGCTCCAACCACTGCGCTGCATTCTTTGCTAGTTTTTTAACCACAACGGCCTCTGAAAATCACCCTTCAAAGGCATTTCTTGGTAGTAATAAATGAACCATCAAAACCTAAACAAAGAACCCAGCAGTTGAGGTGATGCAACTTAACAAATAGAAATGACTAAGATTGCCTTGTCCTCTGCTTATTTCCAAAAGAATAAAGCCCAGGTCATTTATAAAGCCTTCCCCCTTCCCCTCTCCCTTACAGCCCCTTGGGAGTCACCCAGGAGACAGCACCACTTTCCTCTGCTTCCCCATCTTTAAAATATATTCATTCCAGTTTTCAAATTGCTATTTTGTAGTGCTAAATCTCTACCCACACTAATTTCTCCAGGTCAGAATCTGACCCTGATTTGAACAAAATCTGGAGTCAAATATTCACACCAGAATGCTTTTGCCTTGCTGCATGTCAGATGCCATCTCCCTGCAAATGTTTCACACACCTTGGAGTGCAGCTTGTGGAACTGATGAGGTGAAGAGCACTGCAGAGCAGCTCTGTGCTGGTAATCACAGGACTGAAGAAACACATACATCATCTGCCACATAGGTTGGCATTTCAAGTAAAAAACCTTCACAATGTGTAAGATGTTGGACAAATGATGGCCATATGCATGTTTGTCTCTGCGCAGATGTCTTTGCATTCTCAGCTAGGAAAAAGCTGAGGTAGGCTTTTTTTGCCAACAGTTTAATATTAGTGACACAGTTTATGTCCTCTGCAAAAACAATAATGGAGGATAAGGTGACATAAATTATTTGCAAATCGTTTGACATATGCAGGGCATTGTCCTTGCAATAATCACCATCAGTCTGTCAGTTTAAGATATGAACCATGCCACTGCCATTTTATATCATTGTGTTAAGCTTTCACATGTTGTAATTTTACAGATTTGTTCTTTGGAGAACACTGCAATACAAATCAAATTGTATTATGTTTAGTCATATGCTGTGCAGAGCACCTCCCTGCAATTAAGGGTGGGGGGAGATGAGGAGCAAACAAATAGTCCTAGATAAAAGGCAGCTCCTCAAAAGTTAGGATATTTCCTAGATACCATTACTCAACTTTCGTGGTCATTATTCAAGGCAAGAGGAATTATTTAAATTCATGCTAACATCAGTTGCTGGCTGCATGAACAAAGTGAGCACTGGAAAGCACCATACCGACAGATCAATTTAAAAGACCCTTGTCTGTTTTGTTTCTCCATAACAGTCAGGCATAACGTTTGATTCTTATGAATAATGTGGGTTTTTCTAAAGTAAATATACTGATTTCTTTTCAACTCACAAAAGATCCCTTCAAGACCTGCTAGGTGCCTGTAGTATTAACTCTGCTCTTCATAGATGCGCAGAATGGTTCTGGAATAGCAATGAACTCAGCATTGCTTCTTTTATTCCAGGCAAATTAATTCCTGTGGTATAGTTTAAAAAAGACCTAAAGCCGACTGCTTATTTTTAGTCTTTTTTTTTTTTTCAGTTTGAACTGCAGATTACTGTGGGAGTCATTCACAAGTGTATTCTAAGTGTATTCAGTGCCAGACACCTTATATTAACCACTTGAGAAACGTATTATGTAAGTGTGTCTTAATTGGTAAAGGAGTCAGTAGGAAATACTATAATATACATTCTGGAGTACTACATTTCAGTGACTTTTTACTATATTTTGAATAGAGAAACATGATTTGTTTTCCCCTGGGAAAGTTCCCCACATTCAGTTGTCAGCAGAACAGAATCTTCCTGCTTCCAGTGAGCCCTTAAACTAGAAAGATTTATTGCACTTACACCCTTGAAAGAACATATCTTTTTCTTTGAAGGCAGCCATTATCACCATCCCATTTTATATCTTTTCTGATAAGTGCAGGCAGTAAAGCAGATAAACTCCTTGCATACCAATTAAAGGCACATGCACACTAAGACACTGTATACTATCAGAGATGCTCAGAGTAATATTCTTCCTAGCACAGTAGATATATCTAAGGAGTTTGACTTTTATTATTCTCAGCTTCACATCTCTGACATTTCTAAAAACATGGAGGAAATTAATGAATTCTCACCCAAGACTCCATTGTCTAATCTTGCCCCAGTGCTCATGAATTATGGAAAATGACAGATCAGCTGATGACGTACAACGGGCTATTTTAAAACTACCTTTTTTAACAAAACCAGGGCCATGAAAGGCTCACCACTGAATTTCATGCAGTCACCGGACAAAATATTGGTCTCATGTTAATTGATACCTTAAATAACTGCCTCGCTTCCTCGCATCCAAGATGTTGTGATCATTTTTATGCATAAAATGTATGAAAGCCAGACCCCTGAACCTCAGGAAGCCCCTTTTTTTCTTTTGAGGTAGGATGCTGAAGTGCAGTCTTAACTCTTGGCAACCTGCCTTGGATTTTTCCGTTTTGAGATCTCCATAGGCTAAACAAGGGCTCAGTAACATTAAGCACAACCTCTTCCACCTGCCTATGTAACTGCTTCTTCTTCTAGTGCCTTTTCCCAGGCAAAGAAAAGGCCTTTGCTCATCCTGAATGGTGAGACCAAGAGGACTGTATGACAAGGCCCTCCCAGCTGAGATCGTTGCAACAGCCAGGCTGTAATGACCAATAGCCGTATTAGCAGGTACAAGCCCCAGGGTTGCAGTCCGACCCACAATGTTTGACCGGGCAGTAAGAGGCCAAACTGTCCATGAAGCCTTTGGCTAGCACATCTCCCACACCCTCTCCATCCCGGTTAGCATGCAAATTCACTGGGGTAGGAGCCACTCCGTTGTGTTTCTTTCCAAATAAATACCCCCCCCCGAGCATTACCACAGGCAGATGATGTCAGCAACGCCAGCTTGCTTGGAGGAGCTGTTCGGGCAGCCCTGCCCCAGTGAGACAGCCGTCCAGTAAGGGGCTGCCCTGCTCCCTTCCTGCAGCCAGGACTGCTGCAAACTCTGGGCTGCTCCCCAACCACCACACGCCCAAGGAGCCCTACACACTCAGCTCCTTCTTCCTTCTGTGCTCCAATTTAAAGTTAATTACCATATTTACTCATGACATTATTGTTGGGTGGAAAATTAGCTATATCTGCAGTATTATCTGTGAACTTATTTTTACCTCTCCAAGAATCTCTCCCAGGGTTTTCCCTGAAGTACAGCATCTGAGCACATCAATGACTTCCTCGTGCACAGTGGCTGAGATATCAGTTTTCTGTCAGGGTTCCCTTTAGATAAGAAACTGTAGAAAGCAATACATCTCATTCAAAACATCTGAAAGAGCTGAAGATACAGAAAGCACTAATCAGTAATTAATACAAATAAAAGAAACAATCTTTCATGTAGGTGGTAATAATAACACTTTGGGGTTTGTTCTAATCCATCTTTTTGTCAAATGAAGCACTAGGGAATTTGTCTGCAACAATCAGAGTATTTTCAGAGTCTCTCTTTGATTTGCAACATGGGGTTTAGTCCTGTGTTAACACAGGACTCAGAATAAATAATCAAAGGGAATGGTTTTAAAACTGATAAGCTAGGCTTTAATATGCAGAGGAATTCTGCTATACTTTTATACCCAGCTTAGAAGTCAATTTTCCAAATTAAGAACCCCCCTTTTCACTTTACACAGGAATAGCAAAAGTGCGACAATATCCCATTGCACAAATCCTGGTAACTCCCTTTCTTCCATATTAAACCACTGAGAGCAGCTGGAATAAGGGGCTTCTACACTTCCTCTCCAGAGAAACAGCATCTTCCAGAACATCAGACAACCCTGAAACCCTTTAAATAGCCCTGTATTCGTTATATTTAGTGACAATTACACAAGTGACTTCCTGACTGCAAATATGATTCATTACTCTCCAGCAGAAGTAATACCTCTCATAGACTATGCATTGAGTTGACCCAAAATAGCTGCTGAAGAATAGTTGTTCCTGAACTACTCCATGGATAGATTTTTAAAATTATTATAACCATATATAAGAAGAACAGATTATCCTGCCATGTAATTATTTAGCACTACCCCTAAATCTTTATGTAAACTAAATTTCAAATGTGGACAACAATAAGCAATGTTTAATAAGGAGCTTTTAGGAACAACTTGTCTGGAACTTGCTGGGATTAAATTAAACAATTTGCATTCAATGTTTAGTCACCCTTTAGCTCCACTATTACCATCACTCTTCAAGTTAAAAGAGAAAAAGAGAAATATAAAAGTAATTTTTTCTTCTGGGTAAAGGGAGTAGAAATTCAGTATTTCCAACCTGCTGACCTGAGGACACAGCTTCAGCTCCCTCCCCACTCTTGAATAATGCAGAGAACTTAACGCCACTGAGGACAGCCCTACCCCTGGGCCTGCAAGCCCGTCTTTAACAGGATGGTGCTGTCCCACTATTGATTTTGATGCCTACACAGTGCTGAGCATCAGAGTTTCACCACATACACAAATTAGGAAGCCTGGAAATGATCTCAAAAGATTATGTGTCCACTCCCCTACTGCAGAGCCCTACACCATGAAGACAGCCCTATTTCGCTTGTGCACTATCACTGTCCTCCTAGGAAGGGATTGCTCACAGGCCTGCGCTGAACACCTTCATGTCATCCTCAGCGTTCAAAACAGGCCTCAGCACTGCTGTGTGCCACGCCGGCTCCGTCTTGCTGACACAGGGCTCCTCAGCACAGCCCTTTCCTAAATTCACGGCTGCAGAGCGAGGCAGGTGGCAGGGCTGCTGCTGCCCAGCTCGTGCGGGTGCCCTGTGCCAAGGGGATTTTTGACATAGCCCGATCCCTGCCCTTGCTCCCAGGGCAGGCAGAAAGTAAAGACTAGGGGGAAATCGGAGTCTCACCCCCTCCCTCCCACTGATGCCAACTGCAGTTTATCCGTGAACTTCAGAGAGGCCAAAATTTCATCTGTATTGTTCAGGATTTCTGCAGGCAAGGCAGCCAGGTACGCTCAAGGGGAAACCCAACCCTATCAGCTTTCAAAAGAAGCCACAGAAACACTCCATCGCCTTTACACAGATGATACTAAACACATGTGCAGTAATCTTCTTTCAGCTCCTTTTTTATTCCTTTTCATAGCAGTCGCTCTGCGTAACCTTCCAGACAACAGCTGCTGCCAAAGAGGAAGGCTGGGAGGCCTGAGCTGTGCTCAATATGAAATTATCCAGGTGGGTGCTCTCAGCTCAGCTTTAAAATTTTTATTATTTTTTCAGCTTCCTGTCCAAGTGTTCTGCCTGCTCCCTTGATTAGAGCAACGGCAATTTAAACTAAACCTCACACCACGCAATGGCTGATGCTACTGCTGAAAAACCTCACTGATGAAGTCTCAGAGTAATCCCAGTGTCCCAGCTTACTGCGCATCTCTCTGTTCTAGCTTGTAAAACGGCATTCTATGATGCTAGTATGTAATCTAAAAAACATCATAAGTAATAATTAAACATTAAATCAGATTGATTCCAGGCTTGTTTGCCCTTGATAATAATACTATTAATTCTCTAGAGACGAAAGTAAGACAATCGTGTGAAAACAAAGCACAAATAAAGTCCATAAAATGCAGAGGAAATATTTCCAATATTAATTTTGTAATATGGAGTATTCATTTTGTAATACGGTGGTGACATAAAATATGCAGCAGCAACAAACAGGGGAAAGTTGATGGACTGCCAAAGCTGTTTCTCCTTAAAATGCAGATTGCTCTGGAGCAGTTTAGCTCGGCACTGAAACGAGACTGCCTACACAGGCATTTTCAAAGGGCTCTTTCAAGGCCAACGTGCCACTTTCAGCTCTGACATGGGATTGAAATTAAAGCTTGGGAATCACATGAAAACCCAGCCATGCCGTGTGGGACAGCCTCAGAGAGGAGGGCTACAAGAGCTGTATTTGTGGTCTCATGGGGTGTTCCCATGCTCGCTGTCTTCATATCAAAGAAGCAATATAGACAGCAATCTGTTGGTACCAGGCAGCGACGGCCATGTGATATATGGCCGTTAGCAAAATGAGCCGGTCCGTGGGTTATCACCGGCTCTAATTAAAGGAAGACACAGGCTACCGAGTCGGGGTCCCTTTCATTGGAGATGAGAGGACAGCAATCTCCACAAGAGCCGCAAAGGAGGACAGATTCATTTGACTGATTGCATGATGTCTGAATTAATGGTCAGGAAAAGAGCTATTATTGTGCCCTTGCTGGTAGGCTGCTTCAGAGAGCTTTTGCTGTGCTGTCTGCTTGAGTGTGGAAGCAAAAACTTCCACACACAAGCCTCCCCAACACACAGCCAGCAAGGCAGGAGCCCAGCTGATGCGGTGAGCCTTTCCTGGATCAATTTTACAAGGCTGAGTGTCTGATACATAATGAATGTTCAATAAGCTCAAATACAAATACTTTGCAAGGAACCAATGCTGCTGTAAATTTTAAAACGCTTTTTTTTGTTTTATTGACAGCGCGGGCGGCAGAGACAAAGCAAAGCAGGGCACAGTATAAACCACAGCACCAAGCAACTTTGGCTCCTGGTCTTCCTTGTGGCTCCTGGTTTCTGGGGCCAGGAAAAACTCACTAATTAAATCCTTATAGCTAAGCTGGAGCTGCTGGGACAAAAGGGGTGGGGGGATAATTGCTATCAAATAGCAATGGCCTAGCATGTGTTTGACAGGTGGGAAAATCTGGGTTAAGCCCTTGGTGTTAGGGGGCACTTTTTTGGTGGGGGCTTAATTCTTAAGAAAACACTGTCATGCTATTCTTGGTGCATGTAAGAAATCTGGCTTCTCTCAGGATTTCAGTAACCTTACAAAACTGGAGCAAGTTCCAGAGCTAAAATTAAATTCACAAGCTGTAGCAAGCTTGCAGGCTGGAACAAACTTGCAAGCAATAACCTGCTCCAACATCACATTTGAATGTAATGCTTACATTTCTAAGCTCTTCAGGATCACAACAGACTTCTAGCTAAATGGAACTCCAGACTAGAATCTGCTCTATGTGGCTCATATAATCTCTTGCTAGGCGATGCTGGATCAAGCTGTAGAAGTACTTCAGTGTGACCCTCTAATACAAGACTCGGTCTCACCCCACTTCAAGTGCCGTGTCTAGGTTTGCTTCTGTGGCAAACTATTCTGTTTTTGGGACACCTCCACTAGCAAGTGAAAGTCTCAGAGAAGACAAAACTAAGGCAACAAAAATGACAAGCCAGCCTGGCACCTGGTTTCCGATTTGCTACTTCTCTTTGGGAGCCAGTAGACAATTTGAATATAAATAAATTACAAACCTCCATTAAGCCACCTGGCAGTGACCTCCTTGGGCCTTCGGCTCTAACTGAGCACGTTGCTGAATGCCGGCAATGCTACGTTGCCCCTGGAGGTGATGTGGCACAGGGGCCGGTCATCCAGGGAGATTGTCAAATCTTCATCCTTGGAGGTCTTGAGACTTGACTATATAAAACCATGGCTGGCCTGATCTGGAGATGGCAATAGTCCTGATCTGAGCAGGAGGCTGGACTAGAGACCCAGTGGTCACCTCCTGCCAGCAGCTCTGAGGCTGTGACTCTCTGTTGGTCCTTCTTTGCTTCAGCTATCTGGAAATTTAGAAGGAAAACTTCTTGGTCATGCATCTCTTAAGAAATTCTCCCTAGGGTATACATGCACTTCCACATTTCCCCAGGAAGAGACATAGCTACTTAGCCAACAAAAGAAACCCCTCACTGAGATCTTGTTTTCAGGAATTCAGACAGTAGCCTTTGCAACTGGATATGTGAGAGCTGATACAGACAAGTACACTGAGGAACTTAATCATATCATATTTCTGCGTGATCATGTAGACTAGTGATCAACTAGTAGATCATACAAAGAAAAAGGAAAGATAAAGTTTAATCACGTGGCTCAGTTCTATTGAATATATCCGTGAAGTGGTATTTCCGGTTATTTGTGAGTGGAAAAGCATTTCCTTACTAAATTGTTTCTCACTTATAGTCATCATAGGCTTAGGACTCAGTGATTTGTATGGCCAAAACCATCAGACAATCTGTCTGACCGTGTAACATGCAGAGAATCTCAACTGCCAAACATTTTCTCAAGCCCATAGGATACATTTTGCTGTTACGGATGATTGCAATTGCAGAAATGGTACCTGTGTATATAACTTTAAAGTAATTGCTTTGTTTATATTTAAGGGAAAGCAAGTAAACTTGACTGAGGTACTCCTTGGATATCTATTCATATTTGGCAAAACATTCAAAGTACACTTTTAAAAACTCCCTTTAACTTTCATGCAAGTTACTTACACACTTAAAATTAAGCACACATCATAGTGCTCTGCTAGTTGAAAATGATACATTACACAATTTTGAGTACTATTTATAAGGGATTAAACCATAAACAATATAGTATCATGTTCCTCAGTTTTGAGAATAAAAATTAAAAATCCCCAAATTATTGTAACAAATAAATTTCTTTATTAAAAGACATACTTTTCTAAATAATTTACAGCTTGTATAAAATGCAGCGCCACCACAGGGTCTGGGCCCCGTGGTCACTATGCAGGAGATGCCCGCTTGTGTCCTGGAAATGATGCTTTTGCCAAGACGCAGGCGCTGGGAGTGACTAGTGGAGTGGCATCCACAGAGATTGCATTAGTAAACACTACTGAATAAGCTCATACAAACTGAATTTCTTTACCGGTTTACTGTGAAGGTTTTTCTTACCCTGCTCTTGTTGGAGGCTTTGCCGAGTGTGGTAGATTTTTTCACAAGAACAGGAACAGACAGAGTAGCAGAACAAGTATCCTGACAACTTTCCCGTGACAATGCATGGAAAAGTTTTTCAACATGTTTAATTTTTTTTAACAGGAACAAACCAACCTATTTTTCTCTCAACTTGTTATTAGAAATGGTTAAACATTTTTATTTGATTAAGAAAATGATTTTGAGCCACAGCAAATCTCAGCTGTTCTGATTAAGATTTTAGAGAACCATAAACAATTCAAACCACAGTCTTATAATTACAAATGTGAGGTGATTTTTACCATGCCAACACCTATATGAGAAAAGCAGAAATAAGACGATATATCTTTCTGTGTATTAGAAACAGTATTAAAATGCTCTAATTTCACTACACTCATTTCTGAAATGTCCCTTCTTATGAACTTCCTAAAAGAACTCAGAATTATTTAACAAATTAGGAAACATTTAATAAGAAATTTCCTCTGTTTTGATAGTGTGCCTTTACTGAGACTTACTGAGCACTCCTGAGAGACTTGTTCATGAGCCAAAGTTATTCAAATCAGCTTAAGGGTAGTATGTATGTACATGCATGTTTGTACACAGACTCAGTCAATATATGAGGAGTTCATACTGCTGTAAGACACTGGAATAGCAAGAAGAAAACACAATCAGCAATACTTCAGAAGAAAGAGGTAAATAGGGAGGATTACATAAATGTAATGTGCTTTCCCATTATTCACTTAGTGCTGATTCATTCTCATTAAATGGTAAAATCACCTTTGACATCACTACTCAACACTAGTGTGGTATTACAGCTAAATGCGACTTCATCAGGAATCTGTTATTATAAAACAAACTTTTATATTGGAATATTTGAATATTTATATTGGAATAAGCGCATATTGATTTGGCTCTTCCATGAACACAAATGCCTTCCTAGCAAGCAGGAACACCATGTTACAGTGAAGAAATATTTAAAACTATTTATTTACAGCATTTATTTTAGTGGCTTCTGGAAAAAAAATTTACATGTTTAAACTGTCAGCATTAGGACATGGAATTTATTTTCTCTGTGCCAATTTAAAAGTTTTTTTTTCCTTTTTTTAATATGTCATGGCTCCAGGGCTCTTCACAGCAGGGCTCTGCAGAGTCAGAAACAAATCATTATTTGCAGTCAGCATATTCAGAGCTCTTATTCCTATTAACTTTGGCTTAAGAACAAGGTCCAATTCCAGAGCTGCATTTTGATCATCTTCCTCTTTCAGTTGGTGCTCCAAGACCACTCCTTACAATCACTGTATACTCCCTGATTTAGACTGTTAATTTTCGTAACAATACAGCACTGGTGCTGACCCTCCTGTCACTCCCAGACACCCTTACTACATGCTCCCCTGGCTACAAAAAAATTCGTGCATACTTTAAAGCAATCTGGGGCTGATTTATTCAGTGCACCTGCATGAGGCTTGAGGGAACATACTGCACCGCCCATCGCCTCCCAGGCGCATGCATTCCCTCTCAGACTTCTTGGTCATGACCCTGTCTCCTTCTCCCTCAGCTCTGCATTGCAGATCTGAAATGTTTCACAGAGAAACATGTCCAAAGGGTATTGTTAAGCAGTGGAAGATGGGGGCAGGACACGTGTGCTGGGTCTAGTGAAATCTGCTGCCATTTGCTTTGGCTTTCCCCTTGGTGTGCCTTCCTGGCCCGGGCACTATGCAGAGAGGAGGTGAAAGTGCCTTATGACTTTCACAGCACATCAGAAGATAGATATTGTCATATGTCTTCAGGGAGGAGGTATGAAAGTGGCAGCTTTGGGGAGAAGCAGGAATATGGCAGTTGTTACAATTCCCTGAAATGAAAGCTGCTCTTTCCATGATACCTTCAAAAAAGTAGTAGTAGTGCCCTGGAAATCTTACAGGTCCAGCATCTGGCTCTTAGTGCAATCTTTCTTTCCCTCATCAGGACTTTTGTCTGTTTGGGTGAGTCAGAGAGGAAGTCCCCTTGAGTTACACAGCAAGCCAGATAAAATGAGAGACCGATGGTCTCCCCATATGGATGGCACTTCAGGGAACGTATACATGCACACGATCAGTGCTCCAATAAAGGAAGCTAACAGATCTGTCAAGCCTTCTTCGGACAACCTGTTTGAGGATTAATCATATCCATGTTGACTCCACAAGATTGTGTACACTTCAGGCACTGTTCTCTCCTCCAACTCTTTAAACAAGGCAACACTTCTTTCCTAGGATTCAGGGGTAAAGTTTGGTCCCCTTTTGACACCTCAAATCCTTTCAGTTTGCCTGCTGCTGCTCAGCTAAATGGTGGCGTGAGGTAATTTATTTGGGATCAGGGTTGAAGTGTTAATGAGAACACCACATTTCTCTGAAGCTCAGCAGAACTGATAGCAGCATTCTCAGCTGAGAGAAAGAAAAAAAGAAATCCTCAGCACATACTGGAGCCAAGAAGCATATGGAGCCATTTTAGTCCATGGTTGCATAGCTTCTTCTCAGGTTTCAATGAAGTAAATCTGAAGGGCAGTTTGAATCGTAATATACGTGCAGGAAGTCCATGCATTCAGGATTACTATAAAAGTAGGCTAATTGGAGCCCTTCTCCAGCGAGGTGCTGAGAGCCTTCAGCTCCACTTGGAGTTAAGAGGACTGGTATGTTTAGCACCTTGAAAGATTAGGCTTCTAAATGTTCCTACCGCTGATAGCACATTTGCTAGGAGGATTGATTTGACAAGGGTAGCGATGTATGGCCATTAAATTGTTTGCAGATTTGACCTATCTGTCCATAATAAGAAATAATACCTGAAGTGCCATAACTCTGTCAAACATTTCAAAGGAATACTTGTTTAAAGATCGAATGCATTATGTAATCTCATAATGTCAGATTAGGACATAAAACTATGGAACATGACACAGAGCAGCATTACAAGACATACCGTGTCAGAAATTTTATAAGCAATTTCTTCTGGACCTCTCACATGTTATCAGTTTGAGTAGTGACTATGATGCATTTCAAATTTCTTCTGGCAGCTGGAGACAAAATGACGTGGCAAAAAAGTGACTGGAAATATCATCCAGGGGCTCTTGAAAAAGAATTTTTCCATAGCAAAACAGTACAGACCTGCAGATTTTGTCCTGGTGTGAGGGAACCTATGGGGAGAATGGAAAAAGAGAAAGGAGAGCAGAACGATCAAAATCAAGGAAAGTAAAAAGCCTAGTCCTGTGTGTCATTAAACTGAACCACAGTTCTCAGTTAACAGCCCCAAAATAATTAATAACAAAGTAAATGTAAAAATCTGTTACCTACAGCCAGCACAAGGGCTTAGAGTTACCCAGTGCTTATGCCTACGATTTCATAAGCATAATTTTTCTCCATATGGATTTATTTTTATTACACATTATTTGCCTGAGTATGAGATTACCTAGGCAACATAAATATCTTTTACCGTGGAAGGATCTATCTGATTTCTTTTAAGTATAAAGCACTTTGGAATTTGGGGAAATAGAAAAGCAAAATAAATTCCCACAAACTAAATCTAAAATCAAGACAAGTATAAAAAAACAGAGCTGAGAGGAGAAAAGGAAATAAACCAGCAACGAAATAAACAATGATCATTTTTTATGAGACTCATAATAAAGAAAAATTATTTTAACTTTCCTTAAGTGACAACTAGTGGAAAAATAGGAAGCAGCTAAAAAAGTAGCATTGAGCATGCAAGGCTGGTGAACATCAGCTGGAGTTGCCTTTTCTGTGATTTTCCTTTTATGTTTAATCTTCATCATTTTTATGACTTTATCAAATTCAAAATATGTGTAAATATATATATGTATATAAAAGTATATATAAATGTCATATGCAGCATTTTTGTGAATTGAAATTTAATCAAGCAGAAGCATATGGTGGGCCCCTTCAGCAACATCTGCCTTGGCCAGTGCAGAATAACAGAGCCCACGAATCAGTGCTGTGATTGCAAAGGTTGTGATTTTCACTCCCATGTCCCACCTCCACCAACCTGCATCACTGGCAACAGAAGAGGGGTTAAAATGAAGCTATGCCAGTGTGGGGACCAGCTCCCACTCAGCTCCTGTTTTCCCTCTGCAAAGCAGTGTGTGGTGAAGGGACTGCAGCCCTGCAAAAGATCTCAGGAATTGAGAGTTCAGGCCTGTCAAAGCAGCACTAATGCTCTCTGGGATGTCCCACCCCTTCTTGGAGAAGCCTGGAGTGCAGCAGGGAAGTGGTGCCTCAGATACTGCTTCTCTGGCCTTGCCATGATGCTGTGCCTTGGGGAAAGGGTGACAGAAGAAGGATGCCAAGATACGGTTCTGATGGGGACCAGCTGAGCAGACTCCACGTTTTAGCAAGTGCCAAGCTGGCATGCCAGGAGCCAGGGTTTTAGGGAGAAACGTGCAAGTGCTGCTCCACTTGGCACAGTGGATTTCGAATGAGTTTGTCTCCCTCTGTGAGCCATGTGGACATGCGCAGCATGGGTACACATCATGCACGGCAAGTGAAGGAGTCAGGAGCTCTTTGTGCTTCTCTACTCTCAGCACGAGTTTTGCCCCTTGGCTGCCCTTGCCCCAGCAGGCTGTTGAGCCTGCACCCTTGCTCTTTGCACAGGTAGCATCTTGCAGGCTGAACTTTGCTTCTGCCCCAGGACAAACTGCAGACAGCTTCTCCTGAGACAGCAAGCAGGCTACAAGCCTGGTACCTGCACTTCTCTCAAGGGACAGGTGATCCCCTCCACCTTTCCCTGTCCATGTCTCTCCGTGCAGGAATTGTGCAGAGCAGGGCTATCAGGAAGCTGGGACCGAACTATGTTGAGCAGCGTTGGTAGCAACGCCTGCAGGATGTATCACCCATCAGAAACGTCGGTGCTCAGTGACGACTCCCCGTGAATGGCTGTTCTCTGAAACCTGTCAGTTAGCCAGCACCTCCACATTAGCGGATGCTAACTGGGTCAGTATTACTTTGCATTAGTTGTAACAATGCTTTGTTCCCTCCTTTTTCTTGCTAATAAGTAGCTGCTTCCTTACATCCCTTCTGGTCAGCCCTGCCTGTCAACTGACATGTCTGTCAAAATATACATTATTCAAAAATGGACCTGTTGCCAGCTCTGTGAGGCTGGGGGATGGGTTCATGTATCATATCACTCTTCCCTTCCCTTCCATACATCTCAATTTCCTGCTTTCTGCAAGATTAATGCACATTTGCTTCCCTCTACATAATGTAGACAACAAAGAATGAGTTATGCTGCTTCATTACATTAACTGGTAACATGTCTTTCCATACCTATATACGCTAATCGCTGCTTTCTTGTGCCTTATGTTTGTAAATGAACTAGATAGAAAGAGTAAATACAAAATAATGGCATGTTATGCTCCTCTAATGTAACACAAATCAAAGAGAGGAACAAGAAGGCGTTTCTCCTACTACAGTTAGTGTAGTAGGTTTTCATAATTTTAAAGTCATCACTATCCTCGTAACACCTACGTTTGATCTTTGATTTTGAGCTTCCGTAGTTTTTACTAAATTCAAGGAATAGAAGATTCTGCAGTTGATAGGAAATGGATACAAGTGACTGAAAATAACTAACATATACATTAGAAACGTAGACTACAAGATATTGTTCACATACTGAGTGGTTTATCTCTGCTAAACTTAATACTAAATAAAACAAGCCAATATTGGCACTCTCAAACTCCAGTATTGCATCTGGAAATAACAATATTATGCAGACTTGAACATATTAGTAGCTTGAAAACAGAGAGCAATAGCAGATGCTATAAAATACACAGAATCAATCCTGCTTGGACATTTATTGCATTAATACTATTTTCAATTTATTTAGCAGCAAAGTGCTTTTATTACTGACTACTGACTATGTATGAGTGAGAATGTGTGTGGGTGTGGGTGCTGTACGCACAAACATGTGCATGTTAGCTGCTCTGCCTGGCATAAACAATTCCTAAGAGGAGAGCAATAAAATGTTTTAACAACACATAGCAGCATCATACAATATGCCGCCATAAAGACACAACGCAAGAGTATACTGATGCCTCAGATCCAGTCATAGTTTAGATACAGGGGATAAAAACATCATTAACCAAACAGAATTTGATTAGAAAATTAGCATTATCAGCTTATCCTTGAGAAATGCCATGGGATCTTTAACCAGAAGTAAGAAACCAGCTGTGGTTGTTGTTTGCCTTTTTTTCCCCTTTTACTTCACAGAGGCTCCAGAACCTTATGTAGAAAGAAAATCAATTAAATAAAAATGGACAATGATGAAGAAGTCAAGAGAGCAATTTTAAAATCAATACATTGCTTCAAAAGAAGCTCACCAGGTGGTTGCAGAATATAGAACAGAAGCCTGACATACCAAGCAGACAATGTTAAGAACCAAAGGAAAATCCCACAATACTTTCATATTTATCAGAAAGGATGGCATGGAAACATTTGTAGTAACCCAAGGTTGTGCTATTATAAGCACATCAGATCAATCCTCTATTGCCTATCCTGAACTCCTATCCTAGAGGATAGCTAGTGAAGTTTCAGACACTAGGCCATGTCTTTAAGTGGACAATGTTTGGGTTTGAAGGACCCAAAACTTCAAGAGTCAGCCAAGAATGAGCTTTTGTAGTAGCAAACATCAGCACAAGTATCACCAACTTCTGCACTAAGTACAGGACATAATTCTTCAATTTTCAAATAAACACACGCCATAGACTTTTTAAAAAAAGCAACAATTAAACAATAAAACTCTGCCAAAGCAAAATGTTCCATTATGCATGCAATTTTCTCCCCAAGGAGAGGACTGAAGAAAGAACAAACCACATGTGAAATGTTAGTCATGCTGTTTGACGCACTTTTGGGTGGTTCTCAGATAGTGTGGTAAGGACAGTGCAAGAGTTTATATGGACTGGAGAAATCAAGGAAAAAACCGCCAACAAACAAATTAACTTCATCTTAATGCTTGCTTACAAGCTGATGTGGGTAACTTTATGAAACCATCAGAGATTAAAGTCACCTAAATCATCATAAAGTATGGTGATCTCAAACTGTTTCTCGGGAAACATGATTGGCAGAAAAGGGTCTTAAATTAGTGAATAACTTGCTACAGTTAGCTGTGTTTCAGTGCTGCTTCTAGAACTACAAAGTGTAAAACTCAGCCCAGAAAATGTCTTGACCTCTTTTACTGTGTCAAAATTATGGCAGAATTAAATATGACTCAAGTAGTCAGGCAGAGTATTGAGTCAAAAAATTCTTAGCCATATTCACTTTTCACTTCAAAACCATTTCCGTTTTATTGCAAGTCTGTGATTCTGAAAACATAGTTCAAAAAGATGACTTTAAAGAAATTTCACCTTTTTGCATGCAAAACATCTATGTAGTGATAGATCATGATGAGCATGAGGCGTGCAAATACAACTCAGAGCAACTGGCACTTCTGTCAACACAGCACTGAAAACACTGATGTCATTTGGTATTTGTGGTAAGCCCCAAATATTCCTCTTGCAGCAGAACATTTGTTGTCTTCTTCCTATGGAATTTCTGAGCTGGAGACAGGACCAGCTATATCGTATTCTACTTCTTCCCTTACACAAGGTTTTCTTTTTTGAATTCTTCAGTATCAAATGCACACATGTTCGTATCTGAACTTGAGTGTTTGGAAGTCCTACCTCTCCCTGAAAACAGACTTGTTGGCTTTTCTTTCAGCTGTTATTATTTGCAGGTTTCTCATCTGTGCTCATGTTGATGAAGCAAACCAATCTTGTCACCTCTTCCCTTCAACTAATACAGTATTTTCATTAATTTCAGTCACAAAAGCATTTGTAATGAGATTTTTTTCTTAAATTCTTATTTTTCTGTAAGGTGTGCTTATAGATCATTAACACTGCATCTTTAATACTGTCATTATGCTGTTAGAAGTTGACGTCATTAACATCATGTATTTTTCCATAGGTATTGGCCAAATTCTATAGCCATGGCAGAGAAAGTATCAGTGATCCTGTATCTCCAGCTCTCCTGTGGTTAATATCCTAGGATTGTCGGGGATTATCATAATAAAAGCAGTGGCAGAGGCTGAAGGACAAAACTACAGTCTGTTTTTTGTCACTGCTACCCTGAGATCAAGGACTGTGCTGATTGCCTCTGGACCAGAAAAAGCTGGTATAAGAACATAAACTGGAATAAAAAAATTATTTGAGTGGTGTATGTAAGATGCCTAACTTGTGTTCAGAGGAGGTATATGCTACTGGGTAGGCATCGGTGTCACTACTAGGAAAACTTCGGTAGACACCTGATTTCCTCCATAGTACCCGCACACTGAATGGTGACTTACTGCTGCTGCTGCTCATAAGAGCACAGAGGGCTCAGAGTCACAGCCACAGCCAGTGCTGCTGCCCTGTGCACCGCTCCTCCTTGCATTCTGCACAGAGATCCACATTGCCTCCTATGGGGACAGTAAAGGATAATCAAGCAGCTGATTTGTCATATACTGCCTGTTTTGAAATGCAGACTACTAGCATGGGGGCCATGCCAGATAAGGCCCCAAGTGAGAATCTGCAAAGACTGTGTCTCTGCTTTGAAGAGCTAACAGTCTGGGAAAAAAAGGTCTCGCAGTGCTGGAGATCAAGCAAAATACAAAACTTACAGAACACACTGGGCTGCAATTTATCTCCACACATCAGCTCTGCTTTCTAACCCAAACTCCTTGTAGCCCACCAAAGGCCCCTGTTCTAGCAATGAACTCTGCCGCAATGAGCCCGTAGGCATATGCGAGGCAAAGCTGGGGTTGCTCTTTGGGATACTCTTTTGTCCATAGCTTTGATACGTATCACAGATTTGGAAGTATAACGATTATATCAGATACAACTTCATAAGGTACTGGAGGTCTTTACTGGCTGCTTGTCAGCTGAAGTCTTATCAGGACTTAAGCTTGCCACACTAAATCACCAAAAATATTTTTCATAAAATATAATGCTTTTTGGAGTTAATTTTGTATAAATTACTCTTTTTTTTAGCTGCTGTCTGATTTATCAGGAATGAACCTCAGAGCTCATGCGAGCAATGGTTTCTGGGATCAGCAAACTGACACTAGCAGAAACACAAAGAATTTGAAAAAGCAAAAAATCCCCAATGACAAAATGAGTGTTACATTTCAACATATACATTTCAACATATACATTTCAGATATTTGAAGCTAATATTCCCTGGTCCTTTGCATACGCATCTGTAACTTGCATATAGGAAACGTGGAAAATCAACAGAAGGAACCACAACAAATTAATAATCCCCTCCTTCAGCAAATTAAACTTCACTCTGCTAAATTAGTTGACCTTCAAAGTTTGCCCCAGGGAAAGATTGGAGGATTTATCTGAAGAAACAAAGATGAAAACTGGGATGAAGAATGTGAGGTGGCTAGTGGAGTGGATGGGCCCGGAAAGGTTTGTTTAGTTACCTTAAAAAAAGTTCATTGAAAAGGGGAACTACCGCCACCTCCGCATGAAGGATGGCATAAAGGATGCCATGCCTTATCATTTACTGTAAGGGACTTATTTACCTCAGTAAGAATGTGTGTAGAGAGGAGAAGAAATATTCTTCACAACTCAGCACAAAGTATGCTGCACCATCTTGGACAGGGAACCAAAAGAGAAGGCAGTACAGAAGGATGCTGTTTTTTTCAAGACGGTCCAAGCTGAGGTAGAGTGAGAGCGTTACTCAGCTAACACAAGTGGTCTTCAGAGTGGACGTTATTTCAAACCACCCCAGACACATGAACTGAGATGATGTGGATGTCTAAGAACTGTAGCTCAGCTCCAGCACATCTTCCCTCTGGTATTTCAAACACACTGGGTTTCTGTCGCAATGAACTCTTAGAGTTGAACATCAAATAAGAAAAGAACTAGAACAAGTAGAAAAGACAAATGATCGTGTGGTTACTTTAAAAAAAAATTCTTAAACAGGGAGTGTTAGCTCTCATGCTGGAGTTCGCCCGCTCCTGCAGACTTACAGTCTTATCTCCTTATCAGAAGGGATTCAGTGCAACACTGTACAAACTCTTCTGGGAAAAACATGTATTTTTGCTTATTTTGTAGGTTTTATTAATGGTGGTTATTGCTACACAATTTTCTAAAATTTGTGATATGGGCTACCTGTGTGATGGTTAATGATAATTCTATGAGTAGACAGAGGTACACTAAAAAGAATCCCACAATTTCTCAAACTATGATTCTATATAGTTAGTCCTGACTACTAGGAAGACTCAGACATATCTTCGTGATACAGCCATAACTTTGCTAACTGTTACAGGCAGTTTCTCACTAGTATGGTTCTGCAAAAAGGTGATCTGACTAATATCTGAAAACACTTACATGCCGGTTGCATTGATGGAGAGCAGGAAGTGTAACCTTTGACCAGAGAAGTAATAACAGTGTAGGCTTTTCTAAAAACAAAACCTAGAGGAATTAGTGTCTCGTATCAGTCATGAAGTGTATTTAGGGCTCTCTATAAATCTCGCTGAAGGACTTAATGAAATGGTCATCTTCCTGTGTAATTTGAAACGGATGTAAGAGTTTTGCACTGACAATGAGGATGTTTAAACTCCCACAGGACTAGGGCTAGAACCAAAAAAGCATACGACACTGAAGAGTTGGGGGCTTCCACGGGCTCTGACCTGGTACCTCGAACTGATATGCAGGACTTCAATGTCTGGAAGAGCAAACGAGAATCAGCCACCACCAGATGGGATCTCCAGCATCAGCATGCCGAGTAGGGGCCACCTACCTCCAATCGCTTGGAAACACTGATGAGAGCAGGTTTATGTGATCTTTTTTAAAAAAATACATAGGTGTTTCCATTTT
This sequence comes from Fulmarus glacialis, assembly GCF_000690835.1. Classification (NCBI taxonomy): domain Eukaryota; kingdom Metazoa; phylum Chordata; class Aves; order Procellariiformes; family Procellariidae; genus Fulmarus; species Fulmarus glacialis. The sequence continues at coordinate 62,998 of NW_009219608.1, forward strand.
GTGTGTGCTTTTGTTTTTAACACTCCCCACATATATCACAGTTCACAGATCAGAAGATTTTTCTGGCATGTGGAAAGTTTAGATTCAGTTCCCTCTTCCCCTTCCTCATCTGACTGATTCAAAATCTATCTGCTCCATTTCCAACAGTCTCTCCAAGGAGCATCAGAGAAGGACTCCATCCTAACAACGCTGAGGATCCTCACTGGCTACTACAGCGAATAGAAATGGCTGGTCTTTTTTTTCCCGCTGTATGTACTGGTACCAGGCATCGCTATCTCATAAAAAATCAGCTCGCAGGCTCAAGTCCATAAATATTAGTAAGTAAGGGATGGACCAACAAACAAAATTGTAAGTTGGCTTCCATTAACTAATTAAAGATGGCTTATTCTAATAAGGCACTTGATGTCAGCTAGGTTGTTTCTTTCTTCATTCGAGGAAGATTAATGGGCCTAACTTTCATCATAATAGTCAATTTTTATTGTGATTTTCTATTTAACGTGCTTTTACCATGATTTTTAAATCATCATATCTGAGCTTCCCTAATGTAAAGCTTTTTTATGACCTTGCTGAAAATTTCTTTCTGATGTCAGAACCCCTGTGTGAGCAGGTGTTACATGCTTTGGCAGTGATAGAATTATTCTTTCATAGTCTATAGAAACTCTTAAGCTGCCTTCATCCCCATAGCATTTAAACTCCATTGAATAGCACATTAACTGACAAGACTTACATCCATCATCTTTGCTTCATTCTCCTCTCTTGAGGAAGCGCATATGCAGGGAAGCGTATGGTTTGGGTGGGGTTTCCACTGTGTTTTATTTTTAAATGTCCATGCTGCTAGGTGTCTATCTCAGAAAAATTCTCCCCTCACATGGAGCAGAGGCTGCAAAGAAGTTTCTAAAGGTCTTTCACTCCTGCCATTATTCATGCTTGTGTCTTCAGCCAGTCTCTATCTTGTCCAGAAATGAGATTTATCATGACAAATGATCTAGTCCAAGTGTTAAAAAAAGGGATCCTTTGTTAGAGCATTTTATACCGATGAAGTCTTTTGCATCTATAGGAGAAAGAGCTTTCCAAACTAAGGATTTTTTTGTATGGTCTCCCAAGTATGCAGTAACACTAGTAGCTAGAACTATTACTCCTTACATACATAGCTACCAATAAAAAGACATTCAGTTGAAGTTTCGCCAGTGAGTAAAGGTTGATGATTGCTATTAAAGACCATCCTTAACTTTATGGTTTACTTGTTGTTTTACTCGTTCAGCTTGATATTCTAGGAATGTCTCCAGGATAAGGGAATCCTAATACTGGCGATAATGGAGTATTCTAGTGCGAGGGTACTTAACCTTGGAGAGCTGGACAGTCACTCTGTTATTAAAAGATGTCATGAAATCAAAATATAATTGCAGATTAATGTCTTGGCAGTATTACCATGTTAACATCAAAACACTGTATAGGTACCACTCCCTTACCACACTTTAAAGATGGATTAGGAAAGCAGTATTACTATCCATCCAGGACATGATTATCCTGTGATTGTATCCCTTCACCTCACTCACGGTCTTGCTTCTGTAGCACTCCTCATTCTTGGCTCACTGCCACTCCTCCTCAGGAAGAGGAGCTGCAAAGTCCTCTGGCACTGTCAGTTACCCTTGTAGCAAGATACAGCATCAGATAAAATAGGAAACAGACTCACTTCCATCAAATATGTAGATGATAAAATGCTCCTGGACCACAGGAGTTCTCATCTATATGGCCAGTGTTAGTCACAGTCCAGTGAAATACCAATTCACATACGATTTTGTTGCCAGTTGTGGTGAATTTATAAAGCTTCAATTCTCAAACTCCGGTGATTTCTTGAGGAACACAGATAATTTTTTACATTATTTTTCAGTCCCATGAAAGCAGGATTCAAGTATATAAGGCATCGAAAACATATAAAGAGAACCCAAAATATATTACTTTAAAGAAAATTTCATTGTCTGGGGAGGGCTAGAGTTGTGATTTTTGAACTCTCAGGTTTGATACTGCTGATGTTGCCAAGTATGAAATAGCCCTTGCTGACAGATCTGTAAGGAAAACTTGAACTCTGTGAAATTGCCATACCTCCCAATTTTCCCTGCTTTGTTTTGAGCAAGTCAGTTTTCCTCTTCCTATTTCACAAGAAATCTCCATTAATTATTCCCCTTACTCTTGCCACAAAGCCACTTACACCATTTCCTGTTGGATCTCACCCTCCACCTCCTGTGCAATTAGCAAAAGAGTTTTTATTCACGCTCCAATTTCTTCCCACTACTGCTGTTCTGCTCTGTCCCCATCTCTCACAGCCCCTTTCTTCTGCTGTCTGATTTTTCTCCATCCCTTCACACTTGATGTTAGCCCTGCTCCTACACCTTCTGTGCTCTCCCTCTCCCATCGCACCCCTCCATTTTGTTTCTCTGTCAGCCCAGCAGCAGAAATCAAACTGACTAGCATCCCCATCCCTCGCTGGTATTTCAGAGCTCCGGAGCCAGATCAATTTTGTGGTGCTGCTAGGAGAGGCAGAGGAGAGGTGGGACATAACTGCCGAAGAGGAGGGAACAGGGAAGCATCACAAAGGGCACAGCGAGGAGGCAGACAGAGAGAGGCTGCACGGCGAGTGGGAACGTGGCTCTGACATGAAGGGAGACGTGCGGCTCCATCCGTCAATCACCATGCTGCGTCTCCCCTCTGCAAAGGCTGCCAGCAAAAGGCAGCGAGGGCTGCGAGGGGATACACGTGGCTGAAATGCCTACATGCCTGCGGAGGCTGCACAGGCAGGTCTCCGTGAATTCTCGTTGAGAGCAGGTAACAACTTCAGGATTTTTCCCAGAGAGGACTTCTGGAAGGAACAGAAATGTGGGACTATTTTGAGGCCTGATCGCCATTTCAGCTCCACAAAACGCAAACTATTCCCAGGTCTGGGGAGTGGCTGATTCTTTTGTCCATGAACACAGCATCTAACTCGCTACTTTGCAAATGTTGGGATATCCTGAAGATGAAAGAAACAATGTACTCTACATCTACAGTCTTGTAATTAGCATTTGGCACCACAGAAACCATTAAAAAAGGCACAACTTTCCTGTGGGCAACTACTTACTAGAAGTTTGACATAACCTTTGCATATTCCTGACCCAATAATCCAAAGAAAACAAAGAAAGGAGTGCTTTTAACTTCCCATGAGCTGTGATGGTGGAGCTCACAGTTACCCTCCTCTTCTAGTAGGGTCTGTTCACTCTGGCCCTGGGGATTACTGCCACGGGTGTATTTCAATACTTCCCCTTTCTTTTTGTAAAGGATCACATTATGCTGAACAGTCTTGGTATGCAATAGCAAAAATACACATTCCTGAGAATGAATGTCTTGTATCCCACTGTGGGGAATACTGACTGAGTATTTCACTGGCATGAAAACCCTGTACTGTAACTTACCATATCAAAGGTCATACACACCATACATCCCACCGTCTGTTGTCAAGTTTGTACACTGACTCATCTACATCAATCTCTATATTGTTTCAACCCCATTCAGTATGATGTTGAGCTGTCATTCACAACCACACACAGTCTTCCCATCACCCCATTCAAGTAACCTGCCTACTGGACCACTATAGCAAAGACACATCAGGAAAAAGATCCGGAAAATGAGTCAGAGGAGGTAACTAAATGCTTCCGTTTATACCTTCGTTCCACTAGATGTACACAAAACTGAAACACAGCAGCCTTAATAAAGAGGAGGGGATTTGCCTTCTGGCCAATACCAAATTAATCTGTAGCTCTTGCTGTCCCAGGAGTCAGACAGTATATTCCATGATAATTCTGAATAGAAGGTGCCAGGAAAACTTGCATTCAATGAATTAAGTTATGATATATATTCAGTTTGCATATTCTTTTCTGTGGAATTCTCTGTCCTCATGTAGTCTGTAGGGAATCCAACCAGTAAAAACATCAGACTTGATTATTCATAGAGGCCAATCCCAGCAAACAACCTAAACTCCTCTTAAACCAGTTTTGAGCTTCAAGGTTGCTTGGCCAGGCTTTCTGGAGACCAGCACACAACCATTATGGCCAAGATCAGTCCTGTTTTATATGAGTAATCCTTCAGAATTGAACCCTGGAATAAGCAAGGCAACCTGTTATGGTGCTTCTGGACCAGTATGGAAAGGAAAAACTACAGATTCCTTTAGATATTTCCACACATTTCTAAATAGGAAACAGTCCCTCCTACCTGGAAAGGCTGCGAGAACCAGGGGGACTTGACACAGGTCTTGCATTCTCTCCATTCTAGCTACTGTCAGTATAAGCAGGTTTTTTGCCTAGCTCAGGTCTTTTGTACGACCTTCCTATGTTTGGATGAAAAAAAGCCTCAATTGCATGGGAAAACTTGCAGAAATATTATGTTCTGAACAGCTGTTTCTAACACAGTATAAAAGTCTAGATGACATGAGAAGGTCTAAACTTTCCCTTTGTAAAGAAACAATAGACTATTCTTACTAGAAAATCTGGTAACTTTTAAGGACAGTTATCCTGGTACAACCATATTACAAAAATGTTGTATTTATTCTTGTACCCAAGTGATCTTTTGATTTCATTGCCTATGCAGATTACAAAGTTTACATTAAAGTTAAGAGGGGAAAAAACCAACTTTCTTTGAGCATACAGAGGAGTCTGAAACTATCAATGTCTTTACTGTCACAGGCTTTTCTCTTTCTCAAATCCTATTATGTCACACTATTGGGACATAATAAGTACTAGGGAGAATCTCCTACGCAGCAGTCTGAAACATATGGTATCATTGTAGTGAAATTGTACTCCTGCTTTGCCCCAAAAGCAGCATGTTGTTACCTCAAGAGGTAAAGGGGACCTAACCACTAACTTACATTTGTAATAGATTTCTTTCTCTTTCCTGGTTGAAACCTACAGTCTTGGGGAAGTAACTCACCTTCTGCAGACAAAAATGCAGCACTGTCCTAATTGGAAATATGTAGCCACTAGTAAACAGCATCTTTTGCAACATGCAAATGTGCAAGAGTTGTGATGTATCAACACTGTAATGTCTCTACAGGGATACAGTACAAATGCATGAAGGAAGAGATCTCTGAGACAATTTAAAGCTCATACAAAATATCATGTCAACCTACAATACCCAGACTTTATCAAATAGATATTTTAAGGTGAAGTCTCGAATTCTGATTATGTTTGCTATGTCAATAGGATTGATCTCACTGTGGAGTCCTGTTCTGCTTTGACCAGAAAAACATTTTAAGCCCAATTCATCCTCACTGCCTCTAGCAAAATTAACATAACAGCTAGAGCCTGTTCTTGGCCTATATTTTTTCCATCCTTGTTTTAAAAAATACACTGTATTTTAGAGATAGCTACTTTCTCTACGAGACATAGTCTGATAATGAAAACATCATTAATCTATAGTATGGAGACAGATAGATCTTTGACAAAACACCTTGTAAATGGCTCTAACAGAGTAATATTGACTGATTCTGTCAATACTTAGTAAGGAATTCGTTGCAATATCACAGAATCATAGAACAGTTTACGTTGGAGGGGACCTCTGGGACATCATCTGATCCAGCCTCCTGCTCAAAACAAGCCCAACTAGATGGGGCTGCTCAGGGCCTTGTCCAGTCAAGTTTTCACTGTCTCCAAGGATGGATACTTTATCTCTCTGGGCCCCTGCTCCAGTGTTTAACCACCCTCATGGTGAATTCTTTTTTCTTACATCTAATAAAAATTTTCCATGTCGCAACTTGCATTTGTTGCTTGTTGTCATATCACTGAGAAGAGTCTGTCATCTCTACAACCTCTGATCATTGTAGACAGCAATAAGATCCCCTCTCCACCTTCTTTTCTTAAGGCTGAATAAGCCCACTTCCCTCAGCTTGTATGTCAGGTGCTCTACAGGCCATCTCAGTGACCTCTGCTGGACTCGTTCCAGTACGCCTACATCGCTTTTGTGCCAGAAAGCCCCAAACTGGAGACAATATCCCAGATGTGGTGGGAATAATCGCTGCCCTTGTCCACATGGCTACAATCTTGCTATTACGGTACAGTACGCTGTTGGCCTTATTTGTCACAAAAACACACTGCTGTCTCCTTTTCAGCTTCTTGTCTACTGGGACCTTCAGGTCTTTTTCTGCAACATGGCTTCCATTGTCCAGTCTGTACGGTTGCATGGGATTATTTTATCCCAGTTGCAAGACACTGCACTTGCCTTCACTGAAACCCATGAGGTCCCTGTCAGCCCATTGCTTCAGCCTGTCAAGGTCCCTCAGAATAGCATCCCTGCCCTCCAGCATATTGATTGCTCCTCACAATTTAGTGTTGTGCACAAACTTGCAGATCATGCCCTGCATCCCATTGTCTGGGCTGTTAATAAAGATGTTGAATGTTCTGGCCCCAGTGTCAATCTCTGAGGGATGCCACAAGGAACCAGCTGCCAGCTGGATTTTGCACCTCTGAACACAACCCTTTGAGCCTGGTGGGCCAGCCAATTTTCCTCTTGCCTTAACATCCACTTATTTAGGGCAAATCTACCAGTTTACCTACAAGGCTACTACAGGAGACTTTGACACGGGCCTTACTAAGTCAAGGTAAACAACATCCACTACTCTCCCCATGTTCACATAGCCAGTCATCTTATCAGGTCGGTCAGACTTCCTGCAAATCAGAACGACCGTTCTTGTGCTTTGAAGAGGTTGTCCTTGAAGATAAAATATTAATGTAAATTAAATACATATGTATGTATTTTGAACACTGCTTAAGAGTGTACACTTTCATCTATCATATTTAAATAATTAAGAATTGGAAAGCATACCCTAAGGAAGGTTTGTTTGGTGCTGAGTATTTGATTGGTGTGCCTGGTACTATATATTGGTTTCTCATTCAGGAAGCAGAGAAGTGGCACAAACAAAATCAATGCAAGCTTGTCACCAAAAACCTGCAGATTCATACTGTCTTGGGCAAAGGCAGTTTCTTTTGGGGGCATTTCAGCAACATTGAAGGTGCTGACAGCCACCTGGAAAACAGAATAATTGTATAAGCTTTGAGCGATATGAATTGCAACGGTAATGAATCGCAACAAGAATGAATTGCAAATCCTCAGCTCTTCCCCACAAAAGGGGCACTACACAGATAAGATTAGTTGAATGACAGGCACTGTACGCTACATCCAAATGCAGCTGGAATGTACATTTTTTTTTTAATCCCTCCTCTCTCATGTAAATTTCCTCTAGGGTCTGGCTTTTCACTTGTGTCGAGACCTCATAATTAGAAAACAGATATTGGCCTGAATGTAAGTTTTTGGGGAATCATCTTTATACAAAAGTGTTTATATGATGTTACAATGAGACTCCCCTGAAAGAAAGATGTTTTTAGGAAGCGATTCATGATCAGTGTGAAAATGCAGTATTTGGGCTACTCTATCTCACCTAGGGAGCACCTGTTGCGTTATTGGAATAGAGTGACGTTAAAGAATTTGATAATTCTGTCACGAACCACATTATTTCTGATTTTGATCATAGACTGCTTCAGAAATGGCTATGTGAATCTGGGCACTAACTACACTCTGAACAATTTGCCTTTTGGCAGGACTGTGCCTCTGGTGAGCTCCCGGCCACCCGGGCAGAGCTACAGAGCTAGTCCTCTGCAGCACATCCAGCTGATCCGTGGGTTAGAGTGGGATAGCCCGTGGAGGCCCTATCTGAAAGCTAGACTGCCAGTTCCTAACAGAATACAGATACTTTGGAGCACTTCACATATGTACTGTGCATATAAATAAAACATGAAGCATACTAGACTAGCTCCAATTAGGAGCAGCAGCACACTTCTGTGAAATGGAACAACATTACCATATAAACCATGTGAATTTTCAGAAACATCCAAGAGAGACTTTTCCAAATATTTGCAGACGAACCAAAGGGGAGACTAAACAACATAGGGTGAAAGTAGTAAAATGATGTTGCTCCTCTTTTTTGGTAGAGAAAGAAAAGTTTAGAAGGAGCTGGAGCTGTGATTACAAGTAAAGGAAAATTCCAACAGTGTGGTAAATTATTAATTAATATTGATGCACTATCAATCAGTATAGTGCATTTATGGAGTATTCAAAGTTAGAGAGACAGGCTAATTAGCAGTCTAGAGGGAAGGCCATTTGAGAAAGCAACTCTGGCTTAGACTTACAGTGGTATTTATTTACAGATTTTATGGGCAGCATCGAATCTGAGCATTCAGTGGTTTCTTAAAGTTAGTTACTAGGTACTTAATAGTGAAAGAATAAATCTGACTACATATAATATGTTTTTTCCAGATTAAATGTAATGGAAATGCATGCACTGGACAGGGAGAGGAGTTCCCTCAGACCAATCCATCACACCAGTTCCAGAATTCCTCATTTGATATAAGAAAATCTATAGTTAGGTTTTTTAGTCAAGTAAATATTGAATTTCTATTCATCCCAATAAAACATATTTCTCTGTCTGGGCAATATAAAAATACACCTACTGTGACAGTTAAAGACTATAGTGACTTTGGATATTATGTGAACAGAGATCCACATGCATACCAATTTTCTCCTGACATAACATCTATTGTACAGCAACATAGATTAATTAAAATAGTTTCAGGATTTTTTCTACAGCATTTACAGTATTGAGATTCATCTTTATCCTTATTGAAAACTATAACTTTTGAGAATATTTAGAATGGTACTGCCTAAGTTTGGAAATTGCATTTTTGGAGCGAGAAGACTTGGCCACAGATGAAATTTTACTTATGATGACATAATTTCAAGCAATAAATCAGCCATTTGTTGTTCTTGTTAAAGCAATGCCTGATGACAGCCACTTTTCTGGGGTGGTTTGATTCATATTGTTTTAAAGCCTGTCGTCAAAATCAACTTGCCTCCTTTTCTTTAGCATTGCTGTAAGGGTTAATGCCTGCATTATGCAGGTTCATTCACATTTCCTATTCAATCTCATTGAGAAGTAAAAAAAAAAAAAAAAAGTAGATTTGAAATTGTAATTCAGATTTCATTTTAAACTGCCTTCTGATTAAACATAATTTTTTTGGAACCAAAATGTCACATTATCTTTATGACCACGCTCTCCATCAAAGCAGTAAAAGCTTGAAGGTTTACTGCAAAAAGGGTTCCCCTTACTGGTGACTTAGTGTACTACAGCCTTCAAATCCCCGATATGGTTTTAAACCTCTAAAATGATTTAACCCAAAGCAGATGCTGGTTGCATGTCTTGATTTGAGGACCCCTCACGCAGTCTTTCTTCAAGGCTTATGCATATGTTTAGCAAACATATGCCAAATAATCAATAAATACTGGCTACTGGTTACTGGATTTGCAAGTGTCCTTATGATATTTGGATACTTTTCAATAGGAGGGACATATCTGTGCTCGTGTGTAAGTGCGTAAGCAAACATTATGTACTAAGATACCAATCACAGTATTTACAGCTATAATACGTATACATTATAGTTATATAGGATGGTTGGAAGATTTTATTGGCATTAACATAGAGTGGCTACAAAACTGAGACAGTGACAATTATGTAAGTCATCCCCTAAGTACTGCTGAAACCATTATCCCCTGCCAGTATGCACAGAGGATACAGAAACCTCATGGCTTTGGAGAGAAGGTGCTTGCAAGTGTAGAGGAGGTCAACACTTCAGCAGTGCATTTTCACACCGTCACACAAGAACCCCACGGGGCAGAGCTCAGGAGATGGAGCTGTACAGCTAATTCTTCAAGAGTGTCTATCCATTGCTTAAAACAGTTCTACCAAAAATGAGTGGCCTAAGTTTTTAAGTCTGATAGCTCAGTATTTCCCATGGCTAGTCACACTCTACCTTGCCAGAATCAGGAATATCCTATTTCAGTTTGTCAAAAAGGCCAGAAGAAACACTTTCTTGTTTTCCATTTGCAATATTGGAAGAAACGTTCTTTCATTTCCCATGGCATGCAATTAGGCACTTTATGCTGAAATGTCTTCTGCTGGTATGGACACATCTATAATATACAGAGAACAAGGTGGGAAGGTCTGTAGTCGCATTTCCTCACACTGAGGGTAAAGAAGGAAATCTTAATCTGGAAGGCTAAATTAAATATGGCTGCTGCAGTCACGTCAGGCGCTTAGAAAACCTCTCAGGTACCCAGGCTAGCTATGGGGTTAGGCTCAGCTATGACAGTGCTGGGGGCTACGCTGCAGCATAATGTGAAGCATGCTTACCACCCGTCAGCACTTGAAGGGCAGAGCTACAGCCTCTCCTACATTTCCTGTCACATATATTGTTTGCATATACCCTTATATTTATCCCCTGCTACACAGGCAGACACACTCTCACGGGCTGTTGTAAAGCTGGCTCGGCAGAGAAGGCTCCTTCCCCCACTCTCCTGTGCTGGGGTACAAACAGGCGCTCTCCTGTGGCTGGGGTACAAACAACTCGTCTTACACATGCTCTCCTGAATGATCACTATCCCCTCCATACAATTCACACACAGGTACATGCCTCAATGCAGGCACAAGTCAACTGCCAACATCTTGCCAAGGGCATAGCAGGGATGAGCATGCTACAGCCCAAGTCACCGGCATCACAGCTAAGCTTGGTTCTTGCTAAGCGGTGAATGCTGTTTCGATCCTTACTACAGCCCATGCCACAGCCCCAATGAGGCCACAAGGCTTCCTGGGACTCGACTGTCACATCAGGCAAAGCTAGACAGATCCAGGCAATCCCTGCTGCCAGGACATCCCCTGACCAATAATCACTGCTTCCCTGGCTCATTTTGTAATACCCCTTGCTGTGGTGGGATTCTCCCTTTTAAGTCCCACCTCCACGTCTTTAAGACTCTCAGCTGTGGGGGTTGGGTTCAGAGGCTGTATTTTTTAACCATTTCCAGTTTGAGACATTCCACAATGCCTACACTTGGAGTATTTTTCATTCTCGTGCACCAGAGGAAAATTCAGTCAGTATAGTACCCCGTTAACTACGAAGCTGGGATTCAGAAAATATACGAACTTCTCAGTTACACAACATCCCAAAATCACATTCTTATGGGAAGTTATTAAACTGTAGATTCCCGCCCATTTTTGAGGATTTCCTCTTCATTGTACGAGGTAGCAACAGCACTGGAAATCCACACTGGATTTCTAACTAATTCTGAGGCTAAAAGCTGTGAAAGCAATCAGAATACTGGAATGCTGCTATGAAATAAAACAAAGCACAACAGCCTGATGTTTCCTTTTCAGTAGTCATTACTGTCATCACTTTTTGCCTGTGTTTTCAGGCAAAAAGATGAAACTTTTAATATTTCTTAAGGATCTCATATCCTCTACTCTAAGCACTAATCTAAATGAGAGTGCTGAAAGCTGACATGGGAATCTCCTCACAAGAAAATCAAACTCCACTGAAGTAATTTTTAATTTAAAGCTGAAAAATCTTAACTGATGGTTGGTAGAAAACCTTAAAGTGTTACTGTGCTCCGGCTTGCTTTCTAAGGGAAGAGAATCTATCCTACAAATGGCCAAGCGTCTGTAGCATCTGTCTGGCCAGGATGTACGTTGTAACTAATTTAGGCATCTGCTTTTGATGATGCCTTTTTGGGCCGTTGTAGGAAGCAGCCTGCACTAATAGTCATGTATGCCATTTTTGGCAGTAGGCCTGTTTCCTTAATTAAAGTAATTTCATTCATACAATCAATAAACACACATTTCCTTCCTAAATATATCTTGAAAAAATGTTAATTTAGATAAAGAGTTATATAGTATTTGGCCATGCTATAACAATATTAAATCAATATTTGAAGGAGATTAGGGAACATCTTTGAGAATATCAATAACTTCACTAATGGATTAATAGCTTGTCACATACTTAACAATAACTTTAAAAAAAAGTCAATATTTAAGCCATGTTAGATCAACTAACAAGAAAAGTCTGGGTTACAGCTGATTCTTTTGGTCCCAAATCTAAAACCCCCCAAAATACATAAAAGCAGAATGACATAAATTAAGTTTACCTTGGTACTTAGGATTTCCTGACTTTAAGTCAGCTTCTTAACATTGTTTGAAGCATATTTATGCCCAAAACAGCTTTTTTTTTTTTTTTTTAAAAAAAAAAGCACACTTTTTAGATGTAAGTTACTTACTTTCACACTTAACTAAGAAGTTTAACCACAGGCTTGAATACCAAGACAGAATTCCTTTTGGGAATTGCTGAATTTCAAGTTAGACCCCCAATTCTACTCCAAAGAGCACTTTGCTCTAAGCAGAGACAAAGAGGCATATTAGTTTGCTCCTATTTATCTTTTCCTGGCCCCATCGAAGTTTCTCCACCGTGTGATGAAGCAACAAAGGCCTGTGTGTTTGGGCTGGGGGCGCTACCCAGAGCAACCAATATGCTATCTCAGAATGAGCTGCTCTCTAAACCACCCCATCTCCATTCTACCAGCATCTCTATCAGAGGTGATTTCCTGCCTCCCCTCCCAGGAAAGTCGTATCTCTTCACCTCTGAGATTTGAAGCCATAAAAACCAGCCTGCTGATGCTATGCTTTGCCTGCAGCTCTGCCTTTCATTCCTCCATAGCAGAGAAGCTCAGAGAACTCTTTCTCCACAGCAGCCATGGTGGTGGTGGAGACAGGCTTGCCGGGACTGGGAAGCAAAGGGAAGAGAAGGGTCCCTGAATAGGAGAAAAAAAAGCTTCAGCCCCCAGCTGAAGAGAGCCGACGAGAAGTACCAGCGCAGAATTATACCTCTGCATAATGAAATCTCTTCCTGCCTGTTCCACTTTCACTGAGTGGACACAGACACAGGCCTGAGGTAAAGTAGGCATCATGCTGTCTCTCCTTGCCTGGGCCTTGCCATTTCCTGCATTTCTCTCTGCACACATACACTGTCAGCTCCCTGCACCCTGAGTTGCCTTCTAGCTATGTGCTCGCATAGTTTCGAAGCCTGCGGTGGTGGTGGCCGTGCGACTAGATCACGAGGAACTTTTCAAAACTAAACTGCAATGATTACAAGACACCCGATCATGCTGAGTGATGCTTGGATCCTCTCACCTGAAAGGTGAAAGTGCAAGTTGTTACAGGGATGGGGCTACCCAAAACAGCTGTGCTAGAGCAGGAGATAATGTATGACTCAGGGCAGCAAAAGCACAACAGATGCCCAAGGTGTTTATTCTGTCGATAAAAGCCGAAGTTCATCATGCATCTGTGCTCTAATTCTGTGATAACCAAGAGGTGTGAATGGAGAGGTCCTGACAATCACCTTCAGCGCATTTCTGAACTCAAAAGGATGATGGGGTTCCAAAACACACTGCTGTATTAAAGAAGGACAATAAAGCATGCTCAGCATTAGAGAGTCCCAGTTACTTGAATAACGGACATTAATCATACAAGAGGACACACTTTTTCAAGGTGTAAGATAATACTTCTTTCTAAGACAAATTCTCTAATTTCACATTCATCCTGGGATTTACTGAAAATTGACGGTTGCGTGTGCATTCCAAGGGAGGGTATTTTTTGTTTCATGGCCTAGAAAACAGATGAAAAACAAAACTATAATTTGCAGGTCAATGTTGTGTCCAAATTAAATAGGAACTTGGGCTGCTCCAGCATTTTGTTAACTTCACTCTGTGTTGCATAATCTATCAGCCAGTTGATAGATGTATTTGTGAGAGCAGCCTCCCTCAAACCACTGCACTTACTTGCAGGAGTAACTGCCCATCAGCGGGAGAGAAAAGCAAAATCCAGTTTTTGATATATAGAAAAGCAATTCGGCAGAATACTTTTCAACAAAAGGCCTCCCTCTGCATTGATGCATCGCTTTTTCCTACTGCACTAGGTACGATCCCAGCTAGTTCATTTTCCTTTACTGAAGCATTTTTGGTTGTCTGGTGACTTTTTTCTTTTGTTTTGGTGGGTTTTTGTTGTTGTTGTTGTTTTTTAAATTGGTGTGGGAGCAGGGGAAGGCATTACGTGGCTGGGCATCTCCTTCTTGCCCTGACTGGAGGGGTCAATTCCCAAAATAAGACTCTAGACATGGAGGCTTCACCCAGTGTGAATAGTTGGCCTCCTTCTGAGATTCACTCAGCAGTAGTTTTGTAAATAGACAAAGAGTTAGTGAATGGCCAGGGATAAGCAGCAAAGTTCTTGTGCTGTGCTATAGATTTATTGCATTTTTGGCTGGCTATAGAAAACACCATATTTTAGAGTGTTTATAGGAAGCCATCAGAATTTCTTGTTGTGTATATTTTACATTTATTTGAAAATTAATATAGTCTACAGTGTATATAAATTTCCCAGACTTATAGCTGGCAAATACATAGCACATGCTCTTGAGAAATACTGTAAAAGTCTCCCAAGGTTTGTTTCTTCCCCATCTAAAATCTGCATTGAATGAAGCATCTGGTTGCCATTCTTAATTCCTTGCAAAATGGCTCAGAAAAGACCCATTTCTCATTTCCAAAAAGTCCACTTAATTCTATCTGTGTGGTACTGCAAAGTGAGCATAAATTACCCATTCTCTTCCTACTTATATTATTGTAAGTCAAGTGACTTCAGTGCAACTAATCCTGATTTACATCATTGTAAGCCAGGAGAGACATAAGGGCTCTAAATTTCCCCAGTGTTTGTTTTCATACAGTATTTTCTCCTTCTGATGGTTATCCATTAGCCTATAAATCTTAGTAGTCCTAAACTCATACAGCTCATTAAATTTTGAAGTGGTTTGGCCTATTCTTAGTGATATACTTAAGCCAACTCTGGCAGTCATATCTCCTGATCCCATTTCCTGATCCCATGAGAAGGTGCTAGCCTGAGGAATATAGTCTCAGCTTTATAGCCATGCAGGACCATCCCCGCAAACTGCCCTGATGTCTGACTGTGCATGTCTTAGGGGTGCCCTAGGACTTGCTCAGCAGAATGTAATATTTGAATATTTACATTCACTACTTCTATAACTTTGTCATTAACCAAAAGTACCAACTCAAAATCCCGAGTCTTTAGCATTTGCAAACATGGACACCAGTGACAGTAATGGTACCTATAAACATTCCCAAGGGAAAGGATGAACCCCATAGGTTTCTGAGGTACTCACTCCCCTCCTCACTGCTCTCTAGATAACATTTTGACACCTGCTAAGTGAACAGACATCAGACTGAATCTGGAACAACAATGTTAATCAATTAAGATGTCAGTTAACAGATTGCTCAATACACTACAAAGAGAAAATGGAGACTTAGGACTTTTCATCCACACAGTACCTTAGGAATCAAATGACATACTCATGAAGCAAAACATTAGAAGCATGATATCATCAGAATGATCCTTCCCTGCCTCAGCAAGCCTTTAAGCTATGACTTTTTCAAGGGTTTTAGAAAGTTGATAACCCTCTCTTCAATTGTTGCAGGGCACTGTGCTTGCATCCAAAAGTTCTTCATTAAAGAGCGATATCACTAGAGATTTAACTCTTTAAAAATACTTGCTACTTTGATCAATTAATGAGTATAATACCCCTGTTTAATCTTCCAATGCTATGAACCTCCCTAAAGTGACAATTGCTGGAAATAACTTTATTCTTGTATAGGAAACTGAAATTATTGTATAGCAGAACATCAACCTTACACCCCCCTGCTTATAAATTCCTAAATTATATAGTAATTTGTATTTACATAGTTTACATGTTTTTTCCACCTGAATGATTTAAAATGATTTTACAGAGCATTCTTAGAGCTGTATTACTTCAGCCTTCCCAAATGCTGAGATACAATTCCTATAAGAAGGAATTCACCAAATTGTTCTTTTGCTATCAGCATATGACCACCACTGAAATTAGACAGCATTATTCCCTTTCCATAGTGAAGTGTAAGAAATTAAGTAAGTGACTTGTCTCAAATCATACACCAGTAGTGCAGTTAGGAATGGATTTTGGATTTCTTCATTCCCCATTCTTCTAACACAAGCAGCATAGCATGATGAGGACACATGCTTTGTGATGTAACCCTTCCATGCCATTTTACTTAAAAAAATTGTCCATTTTGTCTTTGTGTAGAGTTGCTATTGAATGATGTCTGCTACATTTCCACTCCAGAGACACTTGCCTATCACCTGGTATGGTAGGAAATTAAGACTATACTTATAATTTGAAAAGTGCTTTGGGGCTTCTGTGCATCAAAGGTACCTTGGAAATGCAAAGTATTTCATAATTTTAACTGAACAGCTTAACTTCAGAGTTGTTTCTCTGTAAGTAATAAATTAGCATTTCCTCTTCTAGTTGCTGTCTTTTGGTCTCTGCTATCTTTAATGTGAATTTGCAGCTGTCAAAATGAATAATATGCAGCATCAATTTAAACCCTGCTTTTCGATAAGTTCAGCGTAATAGTTTCACTTTGTCTCGATTCTGTTGATTGCTATTAAATTCTAGATTGTTTTAAATTCCTTGAGACCATCTTGGAAGTATCAATTATAAACTGTAGGCATTTATTAGAATTCAGCTTGAGAGAGAGAACTCTCATTTGGCTGGAAAACATTTCTTTCTATTCTTTGCACTTAATATAGAAGAGGTCATGGAAATATAATTTGCCATTTAAGAAAGTAGAGTGTTTAAAGAAGAAATGTTATAAATTATTGTAGAGATTAGAAAAGAAAGAAAAGAACCTTCATAAAGAGCACGGATGGAGGTGAACCACCACACACAACTTGCTTTTTTGTCCATTTACACAGTTTATGACTGGTAGAAATCATTGGAAGAGAAGCCATTTGAAAACGTGAAGCTCAAAAGTAACACGACTCTCCCCATTCACAAAGCAAACTTCCCTCTGACTTGGAAATGGAAAATGAAGTCATCAGTTCCTGCAGGTCAAAAGATTTCTATAATAATACGGCTTACAAGACACTCCCTAAGAAACTTGTTATTTCTGCATGTTCTAGTGGGTCAGAGCTATGTATGCTGTTTGACAGTAAAATCCTGCATAAGCCCCCTCTCTTTTTTTCTTTTAACTAGTATTTGTTATTCCAAATGTTTGTTGATACTCAGAATAAACAGCAAAATCCATAGTTTTTTTCCACTGCACATAGCTGACATGCAGGCACTTTTCACAGCCTCAGCTATTTATACAACACTTGTATAAAAAATATCCTTGACCCTCTGCTTTGCAAAAAATAAAACGCTTTTATCACTGAGATCAATATTAGAAATGGACTGAGAAAACAATGCCTAGGAACAGATTAGAGTTGGTCTAGAGCTTAAAACTGAGACTGGAGTTAAAATTTAGACTGGATGATACTGAAATCTTGTTGGCTGTTCTTTTGAGTTTTTGTTCAAGAGCATGGATGAACTCATAAGATCATCTGGAGAGTGTTTATAGTGTGCTTGACAAATATATTCACAGTTTTTTACATCTTATTTGTTACTTTACATATTCTCTATTTACAAACCATCCAATATGTGAATTTTCATCTGACCTGTATGCAAATACTAAGCAACCATTACTTAGGCCAGATGAAGATATTCAGTCTTTTCTTTTTAATCTACATCCTGATTTTAAATCCTTCTTTGACTTTTTACACTTAAATCTAAACATTATATTTTCTATTAATTATTCTGACTGAAGTCATCACTAATGTTGATATACTGATTACTAAGTCTTCTTGATTAAAGCTCAAATGGGAACCAGATTGCTACCAAATGTGTACTGGTTTCCATTTTTAATTTTTCTTTCAAGGACGCTGACAATTTCAACCAGAAAGATTCGCTAACAATTCCTTACTGCTAATAGGAGTCAAGTTTCTTACTTCCCTGATCTGGAGCAATACCATTTATCTTCTCCAGACCAGTAAAATAAGAAGGGTACAGCCTTGGTTCCTGGCCAGCTTCACCTTGGCCTTGATTCTAGTGTTGCAGGTGAAACTTCATTATATATGAGGACAGTTATTTGTGCTTGCAATTACATGTCTAAATTATCAGGTAGAATCACTGATGTAACCTTTGGCATAGGTGCAATCCCAGCATGAATCAGTCATCCTTAATATGATTAAAATGCACGTACCTGAACATTGATTCTTAATACCTGGTATTGCTTCCAAATAAACAATGCACTCAATAGTGAAAGAGAATAGGAAATTTTCATGCCACTGAGCTATGTCAATTTAAACATGAGATTTAATTGAACTGGAAAAAAGTGGCAAAAGATTATTACACTTTCAGAGCCCCAAAGCCCATGAGATGAAATGGATAACATATAAATAATATACAATTATAGGTATAAATAAAGAGAGATGGAGAGAGGGAGAGTGATAGAGAAGAAGCTAAAGGTACAAGGTAGAATATATTCTTTTGCACAAAGCACTACATAAGCATCTCTTCTCTAGTTTTAATCTTTTCCTTCCCGTTATCCACGGTCTCTTAGTTGCTTTTCCTATTGTTTTTTTATTCCATCTCAGTTTGCCATTTTTTTTTTTTGCCTCTTTCCATTCTTATGTTTTTGACCTGTAGCCTTGACTACAGCACATTAAGTCTAGTGTGACGTCTATCTTATCTTTTCTAAATAATTTCTGTTTAAAAAAGTCTTTCAGAAAACTAGCATTGAGATTCCTTTTTTTCAGACAATAAGCTGATCTGGCAGAAGACTTCTGGAGAGGCTATTTCATTATTAAACTGAGACAACTACCTTAGATGGAAGTGGCTAAGTAAAAATGGATGATTCATAAATAGCTGTGCATGCACACAATTCAAATCTGGGGCTTCCTGCAGTGATGGTATTTATTGTTCTCAAATTTAAGCATTCATGCAAAGGGTAGTGATTCCAGGAAATTGAGCTTAAAAAGTCATTTTAGATTTGTCCACTTTTTTGCCAGACACAAGCTTGAATTCTGTTTGGAGCCTTTGTGCATGGTGGTAAAAGACAATTGCCTTCCCTTTTGCTTTTCGTCTCGCCCTCCTCACCCCAGCACAGCAAGTAATCAAGTGATAGGGGAGAAATGAACTAGAGTGGACAGAGTAGGAGGGTTTCCTGGAGAGACAGGGGAAAGACAGAGGTTGGGGTTCCTACTTCACTTCCTAGTAAACTACATTCCAAAACCACTGCGAAATGTCTCACCTCATTGTGAAGTGGGAAACTAACCTGTGCTCTGCCTGCCACTGGTGCTCAGCCTCAGCCCAACCCCAGCACCTTCAAGATGCAGCCTGCTTTTGTGCTTGAGCTTATCCAGGACTGGTGACCTCCTCTCACCAGGAACTGGACTGAGCCCATGCCTGATTGCAACAAATGTCAGAACATTCATGCTACTTATGTTCCCCACGATGCCGATGGGGAAGATGGAAAAATTGCATGTCATCAGGACCATTCAGCCGTAGAAGAAGTGTGCTTCTTTATTCAGTGCCCAGAAATCCAGATTTATGCTGACGTCAGAACTGCAGTGAATCCCAGCACGCTAGTGGAAGCTGTGAGGGCTTATAAAGCCTCCCAAGACATACAAGAGCCAGACTGCTCCCCCGGACTCTGTTGGGCACAGACACAACTGGGGAAGCAGAGCAGAAGCCTGCTTCCAGGGCTCCTGGCATCTGTACCCCCCTGCCAGGTCAGAGAAAGCTTTATGCCACTGGGAACACTTTGTGGGTAAAAGTTGAGTTTATTGGGTTGACATGACACAGGCGGCTCTGTTTTCCATAGAAAAGACAGCAACTGGAAACTGAGCAGCGTATTACATGGAGCTGTAATGACTATGTACACTACACAACATTCATCATTGCTATTGAAGACTGTCTGGGACCATAATAAATACATGACTATTTGATATATGTCCTCAAAAAGGCCATCCAGAAGCATATCCTGGGAAGCCCCTCCTGGCATGAAGTGCAAGACCAGCCAAATTGTTTTAACTCACCAGTATATTTTTAGAGTTCATTTAAAACATTTTGTCATGTATATTCTATTTTAAAGAATGATACATCACCACTGACAGTCAGTGCATACTGTTTTCATAGCCTAGCTTTCATAAATATTATGAACAAATATCACAGTGGTATTGTTATAATGAATTACAGTGATGTGTTTCTTGAGAGAGTGCCAATGACTGGTTTATATCCTCCGTGATGTTAGTGTCGTAAGAAACGTGGCACAAATCTTTTCCCAAGGTTCAAAAAAATCTTTAGGCCAATAATGCTACACATTTTTTTTCTTTTTTAAACAGTTTCCTCTAAACATTGATGTATAGCCTTTTAAAATTTTATTTTAATATGGTCAATGATCTAACAACACTTACTAAGTTTGAAGTTCCTTTATTGTAATCTGGAAATAATTTTCATCTGACTCTCACCAACAGCCAAACATAATGAAATATGTACAAGCCGAATAATCTTACACAGAGGCTCTCAGGACTACATGAGGTTCTCATACAGTTGTACAGTCCTGCAGTATCAGAGTTACTGAGTACTGCAGTATAAGTAGACAAGGAAGCACTGAGCTCTTCCCATCTACTGGTAGCTTATCTGGGAGGGAAAGAACATTTAGCAATGCTGCAGAGAACTCTCATCAGGTTCTTGTTTTCATACCTGTCCATTAGGGGCTGGGGACAAGCTTTGAGCTTTCCCTGGGGGTGCCTTGCTCCCAGTCACTGTGCATGCTCTGTGCTAGGACTGGTGCCTTGCCAGCCCCCTAACAACCTTCCCAGATGGACCGCTTCCTTCAGGAATGATGTGCCAGCAGGCACCCTTAGAAAGACATGGCTGGACGAATGTGAAATTCATTTTTATAAGATCTGTGTGTATGTGGGGAATGTCATATGTTTACCAGCTGCTTGTCTTGAGATAGGCTTGTAGTTGGAGCCATTAAAACCCAGGATTTTTAACTTTTTTCTTTTTCGTGGTTTCTATCTAGCCTACCCTGTGAGAACAATAGTTCATTTAACTCCAGCTGTGTTCCACCACATTCATTTCAATAATGTTTGGTCTACTGAACATACAGAATTAAGTACCTGTGTGTTCTGAAGTGGCACAGATATTTTGTCTTAGGCTCTCAGAAAAAGTTCTGCACAAAAATATACTAAGGGGAAATTGTAGGCAAACGTATACCTGGCCATGGCTGAAATGGCAACATTTACTAACAGATACACTGCACAGTATGGTAAGCATTTTTTTAACATACAGAGTAAGATATAATAGCAATTACCTTTGCAACTTTGCTACTTTACCTAACACATTAAATGCTGCCTTCACAATAGTAACCCATCCATAAGAAATTCTAAATGCCCTGACTCTTTCAGTATCCCAAGGAGTTTTGGATTTCACAATGCTCCTCTTGCTTCCCACACAAAGGTATTCCTCTCATTAAGAAAAACAAAACCCCAACCCCCCAAAAAACCCAAAGCCAAGCAAGAAAATTTCCAGAACGATAAGGAGATCAAAAGTAGTGACTGAAAACAAAAAAGTCTTTGCCTAAAAGAAGGAAAAACCCTAAGGGGCCCAGAGCTGCATTTTTTTAATTTGACAGGCATTTAGAAGTGTAATTGATGGGGCAGTTAACATGGCTTTTGACCAAAACAGTTCATATGCAATAGCAATGTCACATTTACAACATGCCAAAAATCATGCTAATGTGTATTCCACGAAAATACAACTACTTCACAAAACAGGAGAACAAAAATCCCGTATGCTAATAAATGTATTAAAAATTTCAAGTTTGAAGTGCTATATTGTTATTTCAGATTATTTCTACAAATAAACACAAGGAAGACATTTTCAAAAGCTCTCTCTTCTCTGTTGCATTAGGCTATGCTACCTTTGCTACAAATACGATAAAGCAAATTGTCTACAGTCCAGGTTTACAGTGGAAACCAATTGCCTCCCACACTGGGGAGAGGGAAGACCAGGTCATTTATCAAAAATCACTAATGCCTAAAGCCATGGGTCACTTTTCAACCCACAGGATAATAGTTTTTCCTTTCAACTACAAATTCCAGTCTAGACGTGCTTTATGATACCTTTTGAAATGCCTTTTTGCCTAAAGTATGCTCCAGTGTCAGTTACCCTCGGCTGAGGCTTCTTTATATGAACCCAGAGCCACCTGCCTTTCAGAAGCAATAGCAAAGCCTGAAACAGGCAGAAGAGTTCTTCAATGTGTGAATTTTTTGCAGGCTGGTGTGTACTGACTACCTTTCTGGCACCTCCAGCACTTATGAGTAAAATATATATATATACACACATGTAATTTGGCATTATTTTACCCTGTAAATATTAGTTACTATTGTAAGTTTGATGCATAATGAAGCAGAGGAAGAGAGACACATGCTCACAATGGAGGTGTGCCTCTACAGGTATTCTGTTCTGCGCTCGTAGGATGTGCTAAGCTCCAGAAAAATGCATGGAAAGACAGTTGCTGCCACTAGGACCTTAGAGTCTAGCTCTGTCATCAAGCCAGACATGCTGTAACTTGATAGTCTCTCCTGACAACGTTAACTGGTTGCCTTATGTTATACAAGAACTTTGGGCACACCATAGTGAAAATTAATCTTAGTATATCTGTAGCCCTCTGAGACAGCTTGCTACTAATTACAAAGCTTACATTTATTACAGGTGCATGGGGTCATTGTTGACATTTCAGCTCTTAATGGCCTTTCTTCAAGTACACACCAGAACACAGCATGTCTGTGGTGTTTAGTGCCATGCAGGTCTCAAACCACCAGTGGAGCCAGCCATCAGCCAGTAGTGACAAATTCACCAGTTGCATTTAAAGTTCCTACTGGATCTTAACAATTACTATGGAGAAAAGCAACAGAAGTGAGTACTTGGTTGTCCTCTACCAAATGACTTCAAAAACTGCACCACACTGCCTGCTACATGGCAGCAGTTTGAGGTGACCAAGTTCAAGTAAACTGAAGGCTGTGCATTTCCCTCAACCCTGCAAAGCAGAGCTGAGATACACTGGCAAGACACAGTGCAAGCTCCCTCTGCCCTACTTTTCTCCCCTCTCCTATAGATAAAGTACTATAATCTCCAGGAGCTGTCAGTCCTGCCATTTGCATGAACATTAGTTTCACAGAAAGACAGCAATTCTAGAGGGTCATCTCTCCAGGCTACATAACAGTTAAACTAAAAGTCTATTAAAGAAAAGAAAAAGCTCTCAGATACCAGCACGTGGTAGCTGTAAATACCAATTTATGAATCATGACTAACTTGGAAAATATGAATAAAGATGAAAGTAGTGAAAACAGTGACTGAAAATTTTATGACCGAACATGCTGAATTTGAGTAGTTATGATTAATGGGGGTCACATTTTGTTCTTTGTAAATAGTTGAGTAATTGCTGTAAATCCATGAAAATATTCACAAAAAGTGAAAGGTTTTAGCACAAACATCAACCCACACAAGAAATGTGTAATGGGCTACTACAAAGCTGTTCAAAACCTAAATTCTCCACAGCTTGTGATATTACAATCAGTTTTCCCTTCAGCTTCTGGCATCATTGTCCATTTCTTCACCCAAACATGATCACAAAACATCCCTGTGGCAACCGCAAGTCCAGCTATGTAAAAAAACCCATGCACACATTATTGGCTAGCTTGAATTCTTACTTTTAAAAAAAAGTAATCACTACGTTCATGGATCTAATAACATTACTAATATATCAGCTAAAAATAGCTGGGGCCAAAATGAGGTCGTGTGAGGCAGATCTTGAAAATAGCCTTCAGTGCTTAAGCAGTGATCCAGGTGGATGCACAGAGTTTCGTTTGGTTAGAGAAAGCAGGACACAACTTAGAGACCCACTTTTGTAATAGAGAAATCTCTATGATGTCACATTCAAAACATGATCAAACAGTCTGCAGGGGGGAGAAATGACAGGTCCCAACCAGCCTGTCCCGAGAGCCTGGAGGCCGCTTCTCTGCCCCTGCCACCCATCAAGCTGTCCACCAGCCTGCTGGCCCTCAGTCAGGAAAACTCCTCACATGGCTTGTCATAGATCTACTGCCCATGAAAACTACACCTGGTTAGGCTGAAAAAGTGTTTCCTTTCACAAAGCAGGAAAGTTTCTGATTTCCAATCTCCTGCCAGCTTACCTAAAGAATCCTCATAGGTTCTTCAGGCAGACTTTACAGTTAAAGTGTTTTAACTCTGTCTCCAGGAACTATCAAGCTCTTCTTATCCAGAGTCCCAGTGGTGATTTAACACCCTCCCAGAAGTCCACACTTGAGTTCTTCCAACTTAAAATGTAACATGACTGCTGCTAAAAACTGAAGATGCAGCAAGTTGTATTTATCAAAGTCATTTCCGTATTTGATGAACACTGTCGAGCTGTGCAAGCAACATTATTGAACTGTATCTGCCTTAAGTTAAAAATATCAGCCAGCAAATGCCAGACATAGGGTATAAGAATGTTCCTTGTTGCTGCATATTTACTCAATCAGCTCTGCAGACAGGAGCATAAAGGACCCACAGGGAATATCTTTCAGCTGTCAGGCAAAACTTGGGTTGGTTTACTGAAACACCAAAGGTGTTTACGTTCTGAAAGCCCTTTTGTCTGCAGAGACTCTCCTCTCTAATGAAAATCTGAAACATTTTCATTGCTTTTAAATCTCTTCAGAGGTTTTGTGTTTTCTGCTTCTAGTACAGCTAATGACTGTACTAGAATAAGTTTTCAAAGTAAATAAAAAAAATTCCTATGTTAGCAACGAAAATACATTTTCATTCCAAGTGAGTTTGTCTCTTTTTTCTCCCAACTTTATCCCTTGATTTTTGCTGTCTTCATTTGCCTTGAACAGACTTGCCAAAATTTTACCAAAAGTGTTCCTTTACATACTGAAAACCAGGACAATTCCTCTTTTTTCTTGTTCTTTGAAACATCATTTTTTAAACACTCTT
>NW_009219608.1:87909-109890 GCF_000690835.1 Fulmarus glacialis
CCTTTGACAGTGGTGAATCCCTGCTTTCCTGCAGAGATCCCTTGATCCTTCCTTCCAGCCTGCTATTGCTGCTGCTTGCACCAGCCAGGACAGGCTGACTAGTAAGTAACTTAATGTCCCTGAGTCAGTGACTCCTTTCCACACTGTCAGCCAGGAGTCTGGGTTAATTGGAAGGCATTGCCCAAGGCTAATTAATGCCTGGCAATCTGGGCATTACCCTCTCTTGTAAGTGCAAACATAAACTACTATTATTACCTGGTGGTGTTGCAATATTAGCTGAACTGAGAAGCTTACACGGGATGCTTATGAAATTAATGACTGTAAAATTAACCTTAATTTTAGTCATGAAACGGATACACGGACTCAGTGTTGTCGTCTTAACCCAGTGTAAGTCTTTGTCACCATGTCCTCTCGTGCTCAGGATGGGCCAGAAGAGAATCATCAAGGATAGGAGGAATTAGCTGGAAGTAGGAGATTATTTTTTCAGACACAGATATCTGGGTTTCTGATGTCCAGGAAGACCCCATGCTAATGTCTGTCAGGTGCAAAGGAATTTTCACAAAATACCCACGTTGCAGGGGAAAAGCCTGTAGTCACTGTCCACTTTGGTACAGTGATGTAAAAGGGTTGTTGTGAAGGTTAAAATCAGACTGCTGAAAAGGAGCTGGGCAGCACTTCCGTAGTAATATCCTCTAAAAAGCCATGTACAAGGCCCAAAAGACAAGAGATCCAGAGTGCCAGGGCATGGAGGGGATGATGATGCAGACATATGCTGGGAACCAGGAAGCCGTTTGGAACAGGAGAAACCTGTGCAGAATGGATGGGCTGCCTGTTCATAAAAACCAGCACATCGCTATATGGAAAATGAAAACAGTCATTGAGAAGCATCAAACCTAGAAGCAGGGGACAAGCCAACAGGTGCAGGAGCACTCAGATCAGACTGAGGCAACCTATGAGGTGGTCATAATTAACGTGCAACGCATTTCTGAAAGAGGAAGGAAAGTAAGCAGCACATTCTCAGTGAATAAGGAAGGGTAAATTAGACTGCCTACCATGCCAGCTGAATTGCACGGGAAACAGTAAGCAATGGTGTAAGGCCAGTACTTGGAAGTACTTCTACATTAATGCTAGAAGCCTAAAAAGTTAGAGAGGGAGCCAAAATGCTTGGCACCAAATGACAACCCTGATATAATAGGCTTCTTGGAGTGAGGGAAGGAGGATAACTAATGAGATATTACCTACTTGGTAGGAATGATGGAACAGGACACACAGGTCAGGGAGAGGCACTGTATATGAAGGGTATTATTCAGTGGCACAGCATAAAAATATGGGGGAAAAAGAAGCACAATGGAATCCTTGTGGGTGAAAAGCATGGATGTTAATAATAATAGCATAGCTGTGCCACCAACTGTCTGATAAGGGCAATGCCAGAATCACCGGCACAGGAAAAGCTTAATGAAATTAGAGAAACTGCAAATTTAGGTCAGGTACAAATTCAAAGAGACTACAATTAACTTCACCACACTGAGTTAATGCTTCATTAAGATACAGAAATGTGATTTTTTGGACACACAAATGCTTGCTACTTAAAAAAAACATTGGAGTTGGTCTCAGCTGGTACACAGGACAACAGCTATTAAAGGGAGAGGTGTTATGCATTTGTGATCATCATACACTACAGCTTAAAACTAGAAAAAGAGAGAAGGCTAAATAAATCTAGTTTGTGGCTATTCAATTTCAAGAAAAAAATTATGTTAAAAAAATTAGCAATTATGAAAAAGTAAAAACCAACACCCCCTCTCTCCTCCAAAAACTCTGAAAGGGTTAGTTCAAAAGCCAAGTAGTCTACATAAAGCCTGATAGCCATGAAATACACTATACTAGAAGCTTAGGCAATGTGTGTGACACAGACCAAGAAGAAAACAAAGCAGTCCAAACCCCCTCTCACAGATGGCTCAATAGGAGAGCAAAGGAAGCTTTCAAAGGCAGAAGATCAGCATTAAAACAAAACAAAAACCCCCAAACAAACAAACAAACAAACCAGAAAGCTTTCTGAAGTGAGGACAGAAAAATCCCATAAAATAAAAGAGCTCAAATGTAAACAGGAAATAAAGAGGGCTAAAAAAGAGTTTGAAGAGTGACTTGCAAATGATGCCAAACTGATAGTCAAACATTCTTTGAACACATCAAAAGCAGGAAGCTATCTTGTGATTCGTGGGACTGGTTAATGACAAAAGCATAAAAAGGATGATGCTACCGCAGATGCTCAGTGAACTATGTTTCCCCCTTTACTGCTGAGGTTGTTTGGGAGATTCTCATGCTTGACATACTTGTTGTAGCACATAGGTAAGAGATTTTTTTTATTTTGTAGTGAAGTTACAGAAGATTTAGAGAAGACCAATTAAAAACATCAAGGGGATGGAGCACATATCTCATCTATGTAGTGTCTCCTATACTACATAGTCTAGGACCCTCCTTGTTGAGAGGGGAAAGCGAAAAAGGAGATATGATCACAGTTTACAGTATCAGAAAAAAGTGAATAGCTGAATGCAAGCAGGATCAAACAGGATAAAATCCTGCAATACTAAAAAAAGAAGTAGGGGACACTATGAAACTAACAGGAGACTGATTTAATTCAGAAGAAAATACTTTCCAGAGTGAGTAGTGAACCTCTGGAACTTGCTGCCACAGGAGGCTGCTGAGGCAGACAGTATCAACAATTTCAAGTGGGAATGAGGCAAATTCATGGGAAACGGGTTAATGAACACTAAAAAGACTACGCAGGTATATGGCCTCTAACACCCCTAATACACCAGCTGTGATGCTGAGAGAGTATGAGAACAGACCATGGAAGGAGTAAAGTTTGCATGGTATCCCTAAACAGTCTCTCCTACTGCCTCTGCTGAGGAAGAAACAGCTAGACTGATCATTGGTTTCATGCAGTCAGGCATTTTTTTATGAACTTTTGCCCAGCTTCCGCACCTCAGCTTGTGTTATGTTGGCTTTTTAATTTCTCAGCTGAACAGCCCAACCCATAACAGGCTGTGTCATTCTTACCATTTCCAATAGATCGCCATTGCTCCTACAACTCAGGTATGGATGTTCTTCTGTGGCTGAAGTATGAGAGAAGTCTGAATGATTCATGAGTGAATATCCCAAACCAAAAGTGATACATACCATTCCATAGCAGCAGCTATAGAGGAAAAAAACCTTGGCGTGTTGCAGATTTAATTCTCAGTATCAAATACTTCTGGTTTTAATAAAAGGGCCAGAAACTTAATTGGGAAACATGTTCAGAAAATTGTATTAGTATTGATTAACCAGGACATTGCAGAAGTTAGTATCCTAGTAAGACCTATTCTAAGAGTAATAAGTAAAAATGTAAAGGAAAAGCTGGGGAACATCAGATCACAGTTAAAAGGAGGAAATTTACTCTTCTACAGAGTAATTTCTGCAGCCTCTAATCTACAGTGTTGCAAAGCATACAACAGCAGTAAGAATTACTGAAAAGATGAATACTCTATGCCAGAAGAATTGTAAATTACAGCACATTAATAGAAGTAACTTGGATATGGTCATTAGTACAAAAAATAATGCAACAAGCAACAGCACCCCCACTGTCCTTCACTAACAATCAGAGGAAACACAGATTCCTCAGCGCACATGTACCAGACTCCCATCTGGAATATCCTGTATTTCCTTTCTCCTCAGAGTTTGACGAAAGGTGATAACAGATACTACAAATCATCAGCACAAGCTCACTTATTGGCTCGATGGAAATTCTGAGCAAAAAGATGTTGACAACAATATCCCAACCATCTCTTTTTCTGATTTGTTGGTGCAGTACAACATACAATCATCAGAGAGAGAGTTTTACAACCATTGCAATAGTGTTTTCTATTTATAACTATTGGAATGTGAATTTATGGTCTGCGAAAGGCTTTAGAGTTCTGACTGACAGCCTGGGAGTCTTTTATTTCATAAACACTACATGATTTAATAAGCAAGAAATCAGGAAGCTGATTCTAAGCAATGAACCTACAGAAAGTATTTTTCAATCTGAAGACAACCATGCTAATAAGTCTGAGGTTATCCTCTTCATGTTGTTATGCACAGATGCACATGTGTTGCTGTACAGAAACACAGCAAGTTGCAGGGTTTATACAAACTCCTAGAAGGGAGAAAATGTTAAAACAGCATGCTGGGGAGACAGCTGAATCAGAAACCCACCATAAGAAATAGATGACTTTTCAAAGGAAGCATAATACATGCTTTTACTAAGGACCATTTATTAGGGACTAACACATCGTTTATTTTGAGTGCAGCTTTGGAAAAAAATTTGCAAGGGCCATTATGGTTAAATCCGAAGATTAAATTACTAGTTTGGAATTTTCAAAACATTCTGCGCTAGTTTAACCTTGCTCCCCTTAAAGTCAAGAACAGG
The DNA here is from genome assembly GCF_000690835.1 of Fulmarus glacialis. Classification (NCBI taxonomy): domain Eukaryota; kingdom Metazoa; phylum Chordata; class Aves; order Procellariiformes; family Procellariidae; genus Fulmarus; species Fulmarus glacialis. The sequence continues at coordinate 92,354 of NW_009219608.1, forward strand.
TTTTTCCAATGATTTTAATGGGAAAGTAACCGAAGCAAGCAGAGCAATTCCAAAAGTTCTGCCATGGAAGTACTTCAGCTTCCCTCTTTACAGGAGTATTAGTTACATTTTTATGTGGATATCTAGACAATCTGGGCTGTAAGAGCTGGCTGAAGAGAAAATTCTTATTAGCCCAATAGGTCTAGGAGTTCAATCAAACTTTTAAATATTTTTTTGAATTAACTTCATACAAGAATTTAGTGATGGGTCATATCTTTCTAAATGCAATACCTGTTGACAGAATTACATTGCTCAACTTCAGAAGCTCTCAATAAACATTACAATAGTGCCAACGTTTATACTTGCACAGGCTTTCCAAGTGCCTTACAAACGTTAATAGTTGTAACCTAAAACATCCCTGTGAAGTGGGCTATACCCATGATTGCCCCCCTTCCTTTTTTTTTTAATACAGATGAGGGAGATAAAATATAGAAGCTGTAGCAAAGAAGAACCTACGTAGCCAATACAGTCACAACACATGGAAATTTGTGGCTTCAGGCCATTCTCCTGCAGAGAAAAGGAGAAGTTGGGGAATTGCTGGTGAGGAAAACATTGACCAATGCAGTTCCTTGCTAGATGACACCTTCCTGCCTAAAAACCCACGGTTCCAGGAGGCTGGAAGCTGCACAGTAAGCAGCCAAGTAATCATTAAAGTATTGAGTGGAGAGAGGAAAGTAATCAGTTCTTGAAGGTAGGAAGGGTCTGAAACAAGCTGGACATTTGGAAGAAAAGGTAAGCATGAAATAGTAACAGCAGTCTGGTCCCCTTTTACCAAGGCAGGGTGAGGTTCACCTAATTTCAGCTGTCTAACAGTTACAGGAGTCCCATCTGAGCTGGCTGTCCATCCTCCCTTTAGCATTAATGGAGAGATCAAGGCAATGCCGGGGTGCCCCTAGTTCATCCCTCCATTTCAGAACATGTTCCAGGACAATAAACTGCAGGCAGCTGAAGTTGATGACATAAAACCCACCTTGGGAGTGTCAGCTAATAATTATTTTAAGATGGGGAAAATTTTCCATGCATAGACCTTCAGCTAGCTCTACACAGGACTGCATGTGGTCCCAGACAGCAGAGAGTTGTACAGCCTGTAACTGCGTTGCACTAAAATGCAGTCCTGGCTATGAGTGTAATTTCTGTTTTTGTCCCATCTGCACAGAACGTAATGTAGTGGGCACCTAACTAGTGTCCCAGTCTGTGATTTGGGCTCACATACACCACAGCAATTGATAAAATAATGCTATGTTTTATAAAGTGCATACAGATCCAGGGTTAGAAATTACTAAAGGATGTTAAAAGGGCTGCATTATTACAATTAGATTTAGCTGCTTAAGTGAATGGCTGAAAAAGTTCAGTACTTAGTGTCGCCAAATGTAACCTGTCCGTGAATTTGCATAGACAAACTCTGCTTCCTCCCTTCAAATTTCCTCTTGTATATGTCCTTAGAATATGAATCTCCACCACTATTCATAATCAATTAAACATACTATAGCTTCCTCACCTTTAACTTTACACCTTTAGTTGCAGAAGTCAGTAACTGTGATGACACAACTTTAAAAGTGTTATACTTGTTTTCCCAGAGGACACTGCTACAATTTGCAATGGAAAAACAACTTTGAACATTTTCCAAAATAGCAAACAAAAATTATATCTGTCAGCACTGGGAACAGATTTTACGTTTACTTCTTAGGCACAGCTTCCTTTTGATATTACAGAGATGGAAGGGCTTGTTTTCTCAGCAGCAATTTAGAAATGTCATCTATAAGTTTCAGAAAGATAACCCCTAAAGGTACTACATCCCACACCTTAAAAAGAAATCTGTTTTAAAAATCATCCCTGACCTACACTTCTCCCTCTGGGCACACTACACACCAGGCTAGCATCTGCACATCTGTTCTTCATACCTGAGTGTCTCTCAAATGAAGAAATATGGAAAATAAACTACTGTCTAAATCAACAAGATATTGTATTACACTTTGTGTTTCCCATTAACTTAAAGCAATCACAAACTCTTGGAAATGAAACCCTACCGTTAATCATATGCATTTAACTTTACATAAAATTACAATTAAGAACCACCTAAATGCAATTGATTGGTACCAAAATCTGGAAATTTATTCAGATTGTGATTTGTGCAAACCTGGCCTGGAAAATGCGCAAGTAAGTGATATTCAAAATGGCTGCTACTGTACAATAGCAGCACAATTTTCTTTCCAGCCAGTTCAAGCAACCTATTCTGCTGTCCAGTCTGTCTCTGAAGTTCTCTTTGTCTTACAAAGTTCCCTTATCTTCTGTCTGTTTGATCCCCTAGATGCCCAGCCCTCCTTCTAACTTAATATCTTGAAAATGTATGTCAGCTCATTTACTATGCCTGGCTGTATGCAGGTTTCACTGTTATTACTGTTCTTTTTTCTTTTCACTTACAATGATATGCTATCTGTAACAAGGTCACAAAAGCTTCTGCAAAAAGTGTCTAATGATACTGATTAGGATATAAGATTTCACACAAGCATAACTGACAGGGTCAATATGCAATACGTTCTTCCAGCTGTTGCTAAATGTGATCACCACTAAGATACGAAAGAAAGAGGGAGAAGAATTCTAAAAATCAACCGAGAATAAATAATATTTCATAAAGGAACTAAATGCATAGTAAGCACTGGAGTCTTCCATGCTGAACCTACTCACAGTCAGTGGTGGGTCATTGTTCCTCCCTCTCAATGACGTCTCTACATTCTTCTCTAGCCACAAGCATCACTTTAAATTGGGAAAGCCAATGGTCTTTCATGGCCTTTCAAAACCCTATCTGGAAGTAGAGGTTTGATGAAATTCTGTGTCTGGTGCCAGCTCGCTTGTGAAAGAGAGAGAAGACAAATATTTTGTCTAACTAAGACAATACAATAAAATACTTTATCAAGCCAAAATGTTTCACACCAAAATCAAGCATCTCCTTCAAACTCCTTACACAACAGAGACTAATACATCCAAAGGCATCCAAGCGCTGTTTGCATATCCCTGCACAGCTCTGCCTACAAACCAACTGTTTTGTACCTACTGATACTAGTACATGGACAGCGTAAGTAATGCGGGGTCTGCCCTACAAGGAATAAATAACAATAAGAAAGGAACTATTAGGACCCATTGTGATAATTCGGTCAAGAGTCAAAGGACAGAAAGAGCAGCCATCACAATCTATATGTGAATTATTCACACAGTATCTGTGGAAAATTTGTACTGAAATATTTCAGTTTGAAGACCTGATTTCAAAGCACACACTTCAGTATTTTGCTGACTTGGATCCTCAGCAAGAAAAATGCTAATGTTTAGCTACCACCAGGAACAGAATTTTTTTTGGAATCTCTCTCATTCCAGTTCCCCAAACTTTGCAGTTACAACATATAACCACACCAACCCTGTGGCAGAAGAGTTTACATTAGATAGTGGAACAGATACATGCCTTATTTCAAACTAGAGATGCTGCTCCTGAAAAATGCACGAAACACACCCAGAGCTAATACTGCCTTTCTCACTCATGCTAATTGGGACCTTCTTCAGTGGCTGCAAATGCACAGGAACTCAAGCTCACCATTTAACTCTGCTTTCACAACTCAATTCCTATCATTTCCTGGGACTGTCCACCATAAAACAATTACATGAAGTATTTCTGTTTGATGTTGTCTAGTCCTAGAAGTGGCTCATATAAAATCAAACTCTTAACACATTACACTTAAGATTAATTTTTTTCAGTACTCATTACAACAAAGTCGCTATCACTTGTTCACACAGATTAAAGTACAGTGGGTTTTTTGCATGACATTCTTTCTACGGACAGATCAAATAAGATGGCATTACTGCTTTGCACATGTTCAGCATGCTCCTAGCACTAGAGGCACAGGAGAAGACAAGCCCTCCAGACACCATTGCACACTTCCTAGAACAGCATGAATACTGCTACATTTCCTTTTAGTTTGAATATTGGTCCAAACCACCTATCGCCTGCACACGGATGAACAGTGGAACGACACAAAATATCAACACAATAGCTAATAAAAGGGAGAGGAAGTGTCCTCTTCAGTCAAGCCAAATATATAAATTCACCAGTCAACACTACATTATGTATCTTAAAAAAAAAAAAAAAAAAAAAAAAAAAAGAAATCACTTGAACTTGGACTTCCTTTCAACACGCTTAACGATGCTGTTTACAGTATTTCAGCATGTTACCAGGTTTTAATACAATAAATGTGCTCAGCTACTGTTGTAGTATTCAGTGTTTAACCCTACGACACCCTGGCCCAGTGCACATGACTGCTGCCAACAGAACGCACGCTCAGGGAGTTTAAATCTCATCAGCGAACACGCCTGAACGTTTCCTCTCTCAGTACTGCAAATGCTTGCAATAAATTACTTACAAAATATAGGCCTGATTCACTGCTGCATTACACCATTTGTACACAGCTGACTTCAACAGAGTTACACTAGTGTAAAAGAGAAGTAGGGGAGGGGTGAAGCAAGCGCTGCATGCAGATAATTAACCATCTTTTTCATTGAACCATAATATACTTTCTCCATAAACTGGCAACAGAACCAATCAGTGTACACATTTCATTTCAAATACAAAGTAATTTTAGGAGTTAGCATTATTGTACCATTTGAAATATTCTCTGTTCTCATCAAATGATTCCCCCTGTAATTGATGTCATAAAGAATATCTGTGTTAAGCTGTCTTCATTTCCACAGTTTTCAATCCTCATGATGATCAATTATTTATATACAGACTAGATGAAAGGCAAGATTGTAATGACTCCAAGAGATTTAAGAGTGATATAATAAATCTTGAAAGCAGAACTCAAGTGGGTGATGGTAACAAAAGCCAGTACTGGACGATCATATTTTACTATTTTTAGAAGTTCCCCTTCACTCCCTCCCAAAAAAAGGTCACCAAAGCAGTACCTCCTCCTTTTGTGCTAGCAATAGACCTTCTGCTTCCCCATGAGATCCCTGCTACCCTCACCCCTTCCAGCTTATTATTCCTTAAAAAGAAAAAGTGTGTGTTTGTTACTGTCCTTATTAGCCCAATCATTTTGGTTGCCAGGATGACCTCACTGAGTGGTAGGGGAAATTCCTTGATCTAATTTCTTAAGAAGTCTTTCTTCTACAAAGTACATTAACACACCTTTATCACACTAGTGATGACTCAAGGCTTCAGAGTTTACATCTGTACCCAAACTTTCCAAAAACATCTGGTTGGCTTTGGTTCAAGGCCACAATAAACATAAGCATTGTCACCAGTCAGTGTCATGTCATATGTAACTTAAAAAGGACATACACTTCTTCATATGACTCTCATCAGACTTGAAAAAGAAGTCTGGCAAAAATACCAATGACTTAGATAAATCAAAGATTTGAACCCATGCTTCCATCTGCCTCCTTTTTTCCACAGTTCTCTAAAGAAAAGAGGCAACAGCTAAGGGTCATCAGTCTATTTTCTGTCATCACACTGAGCCATCAGATATGTCTAAGCATGGGGTTCTGGCCTGCTTCCAAGTGTAGCTTCCAGCCATGCTTAGGGACATACATCCCTATTAATCGTTCAAACAAACAAACCTCCACCAAAGGATATCCTTTGGGTTTCTCTCAGAATGTAATAAAAATGTCCTAGGCCTAGGTGTCTTCTTCACACTTGCAGTAATCCTTTGTAGTAACTTGGACACATGCATTAGGTATTAAAATATATAATATATTTATAAATGTATGTTGCAACACCGACCAGTAATTTAGGCAATCAATTTTGGACAACTGTAAAGAACTTAATTTTCAGATTTGCTCAGTTGAAAGGTCTTCAGTTGGGACAACAAAAACAAAGGATCACCAAATTATTAATAATTTTTCAGAGTTAAGGCCAAAATCTGTGGTTAAATATAGGGCAAATTTTAAAGCCTTTAAGTAATACAAAAATTCTCACTAGCATTTTGTTTCAACAAGCACTTCAGACTTTTATTACTTATATTAAAAAGATGTACAGTAGGTACACCTTGCAACATGATCTTACATTTTTAGAGCATACTGAAGAAAGTGTTTCCTATAGTGGTAGACAAATTATGTGATTAAAAGATTACATATTCTAAAACCAAGTTTTGAAGTAAAAAAATGGCAGTTTTCCTCAATTAAGACTCACAAAATATGGTCCTAATTGATTTGTATAACAATAAACGTGGCCATGGTCATAATTAGTGCCAAAATCTTTTGCCAATTTATTTCTCTTTCTCTCCGTTGGGATTTCTCTTTTTCATAATACACTTGCAAGAAACAATAACTCTTGAAAATGTCTGCAAGGAGTTAATTCTAAACGATAAAGCAATCCAGTCCAGAAAGCAGCTAAGATTGAGCTTATGTCAACAGGTAGAATTTACAGTCCCACAAAAAGAAATGTTTAACAGTCAACTATTTAGCTGCAGTAAATCAGACTTTCAGTGTGTTCTTCTTATCACTGCAATCTACAGATGAAAAGCAGTATATAGTAGGTAATTATTAATTTTATTTATTACCACAGGCAGGATTTTCTAGTAGTATTCTGTTCCTTAATGTGAAACTAGGGATCAGAACTTTATGATGACCTGAAGCTGATTTCTTAACAGTTTCGATTTCCTGCTCTTCATAGTCACCATAAATCTTGTTTTCCTCCTCAAAACTTCAGATGTTTCTAACTTCTTATCTATCAGCCTCTAAAGTGCTTCCAGACTCCCACAAATGTTTTAGCAGACTCTGCAGGCTTGCCTGCCACTCTGCTAAGCGTCAGGCCATATATCTCTTTTGGGGGAGTTCCCCACTGAAGAAGCCATACCATGCGAAAAACATCTAAGTAGGGAGTACCCAGAGGCACCCCAGTCTCGGTTGTATTTAAAGTCTGAACCCATGCTGTCATCCTAACTTGCCTAGCATACAAACTGATTGGACAAGTCTGTGCTTAAGCTCAGCAGGCTAACGTAAGAGACAAGCTTCAGCAATTCTTCTCTGTGTCTGCAATCCCAAGGTCAGGCAAGGCTATGGCCCACGTCCTCCAGCAACTATTCTATAATGCTTTGCAATGGCATTGTATGACTGATCTCAACGTGGATACGTGAAACCCAGATCATGGACCACATCGTGCTTTATCCAAAAGTTTGATAGCAGAGATGTCATCACATAGGCATTGGTAAGTTTCCAGCCTTAAAACTGGTTGTCTTAAAAAAGAAGGAGGGTGGGGACTGAGGAAGGAGAGCATGGACACTGGAGAGAGGGGTGGTGAGGAAGGAAAAGGAATTTGCAAAGACATGCTTCATCACAACTTAAGCATTTGAGAACTAGAATCATAATGAAATATTTTGCATTTGCCCTATCTATGCTCTTTACAAATCACAGCCACCAGAACAGGTCAATAGAACAGACACTGTTCTGTTCAATCTGACTTTGACACTTGGTTGAATCCTTTGGAAGTGTTTTCAAGCAGTAAAATCAGGACTTTTTCCCAGCTCTGCTATGAGCTGTCAAGAATTGTCAGACTTCTAGGGAAAGCACGGGGCAAAGTCAGAAGGAAAGGAAAGGGGATTTACAATGCTTACATAGCTGTTAGAGCTGCTCCTGTAATACAAAATGCTAACAGCAGTGCAGCTCAGCAAAGCCATTCTTTTGTCCAAAAGTAATCTTTTTTTTAAAGCCACGTAATAAAGGATATCCTGGTACTGAAAAACAAGCAGCGTAACATGGAAGGACAGTGTCGTATGGAATACAAAATTTTTTATGACACACTGGCTCCTCATGTGAAAAATGGTCTAAGATGCCATTCATTACTTTGGTCTGCACTTCTTAAACAATACAAAGTGAATATACAAAAGGCTTCTTTCCTCCGATAGCACTATCCTTTCAAGTGTGGTGGTATGTTTGATTAATGCCTAGCAACCCAACGGATAAGGAATCACGTTTGTGTTGCATGAAACGTGAAATGACACAGGACTCGTTGTCATGTTTCCTGACGGTGCTTTTACATTCAATTATATTGGGTTTTAAGCTGTTTGTTTTGCTTCTGCTGTTTGCATGGGCTCATGTGAATAGTTTAGTATTTGGGTCATATGGCTTTGGTCACATGTGGCAGAGTTTATAGTATTTTATACATTCTTCTATAAATAGGTGCTGAGAATATCCTGCCTCATCTCTGCATTTGACTCCTAGATGCAGCATTCACAGATAAAACTCCCTTGTGTGAAGCAGAGCTGAATGTTTACAGATGTGTTTGACAGAGCTAGCTTTTCTTTCCAAATCATGTTTCTCTTACTAAAATGAGGGAGAGTTCATAAAATGGGAATCCATGTTTGATGGGAAACATGCTGCTAAGAAATACCATCATGTTGTGAAACATAGGAAAAAAATGTGAACAGTTGTATGATGTCACTGGAGACTGTTTTTCTCTAATTTTGTAGAGGTAAACAAATCAGCTGCAACCCTGTTTATTTAGCTTTCCCCACATCTAGGGCACCCTGTCTCAGTTGGATGCTTCACTAGGTGCAAGAATAACCGACTATTTTCCCCAAGGAAAACTGGATGCTCTTGTATGGGCTTTTTTAAAGAATTTTTTAAGTGACCATTCTGTTCTACCTTCTGCACTGCCTGCAGTTCCCAGGGCTTCCTTCTCTTCTCTCTGCCCTGTTTGCAACCCCATGCAATGCGAGTTTGCTGGGAAGCACAGGAATCAAACAGCGTTCTCAGGACGCCTTCTCTCCTCACACACCCTAATGTGGCTCTTCGCTGCCGATGTAATAGGTTGCACTGACAGTTATAAAATTACCCTTCTGATTCTGATTATTTTTGCAGACAGATGCAGCTAGGTTGCTTTGTTATATTTGGATGCATTCTTCTTATTATTTACTAATTCACATTTCTTAAGCGCAGGGCCTGCCCTAGGATCAGCAAAGGGCAGACAACTCTGCATCTGCTCTCAAGCACCCCCCTCCATTGCTGTTGATTCCTACTGCATGCTTCCCCCTCTCCTAACTCTTCTGTGCCTCAACATTTTTGTCCACTTTGCCAAGTCCCTCAAACATCTGCTTCCTCCACCCCTGCTCTCATGCTCAAGAATGTCTCTGGCAAAAGCCTGTAACCAGAATGACTTTCCCCACCAGAAACCTATTCCTCCCTCTTTGGTCTGGCCCCAGCAGAACACCTCTCCCAGCACAAACAAGTCTCTGGACTGCAATCTCTAGTGACCTTGATTCAGATCTTCTTTGCCTTTCTCTACTTCCCTTTTCACTGCACAAGACTGTGACAATCTCTCAAAAGAAGCTTGACAGAGCATGACTTGGTCTTCCTCTTACAAGTTTACGTTTGCTTTCAGTGACTGCCCCCAAGTCTTTTCCATATAGTCTCTACTGCAGATGCATAAGTTTCTCATCTGTTTTTCTCCAGCCAGCCCATGACCACCTCCTGAACTTCCCCCTCAGGCTCCTGCTGCACTCTTTTTTACTCTTTTCTCTTACAATGGAAATATAGAACAAGCTCTTCCTCCTAAAAAAAAAAAAAGGAACCACACAGAAACACAACTGACTTCTTTCACCTCTAAGCTCATTCTGTGTTGTCAATACCATTACATAGAGTTTTTTTCACATCACTTCCAGCTAAGATCTTCTCTAGTCTGGCTTTCTTCCTCATATTTCAGTAAAGATGCTGCCATTAGAATTTCAAGTGATTGTTTCCTAGACAAATCTCACAGTCACTTATTCCATTTTCATTCCCTCTACGTATCATTATTTTCAATGCTCTCCAGTGCAGATGTTCAAATAAATATTTATCTCCTCACACCCCTAATTTCATTGACATTGTTGTATCCCAATTGCCTTATTTCTTCAACCAATCCTTTAGAAGGACTCTCCCATTCTTTCCTCCAGTTTTCGATGGGACTTCTGCTCTGTACCACAATCTAAATCATGTTATCCTTTAATATATTTCAGCCTCTTTTCAAGACTAAAGACTTGTTTGTTGACTCCCCGTGTTCATGGCAGGAATCTTTATTAGCATCACTGAAACCTAATAGATATGTGGCCACCAGCTACAGCCCAGCATAATTTTAGTATGCTCTTTCTTCTTCCTCCATTTTAAGCACTTCCCACCATCTCTTGATTTCAATCACAGTGAACTACCCCACATAATTACTAGCCTCTTTGTGTCATAAATTTGAGAAGATTCTCTGCCTTGACATTCAGACCAGGTCTAATTTCCACAGCTGAAACACCCCATAGCTCTCATCCTTTTGCAGCTTGGGTGAAAATCCTTCTTTCTTCATCTAACTGAAGTAGCTTTGCCTCACTCTAAACCAAAGCAAGTTACAAAGATCACTCTAAACCAAAGCAAGTTACAAAGATCTCTTTTCTAGCTTTGGTTCTGGGGCTTCTCGCTAAGCATCTCCTGAGTTGCTGCTCCTTCCTTAATGTGTTTTCTTTTCAATTTTTCCGATGGAACAAATACAATGCTCATTTGACTTCTGAGAGGCTTAGAAGCATTGAGATTAAAACAGTCATGAAAAACCAGACCAAAAATTACTCACCTCCCTCCTTTTTTCCCTAAATTGAGCAGAGCCCGTGTAACAGGCAGGAAGGGGTAAAATAGCCTGGTAGACCAAAGCAGCTGGTCTCATCAGACAACCGCACCCAGCTGTTTTATATATGGGACAGGAAGAGGAAATTAGAAGCTAGAGTAGGAGGATAATTCCCTGTTCAGAAGCTTAATGTGAAAAGACTGTTGTATTAAAGGCCATATTTGTTTGTACTACATAAAGATTTGAACAAATAGGAAGTATTGCCACTGTTGCAGGGAAAAAAGGGGAAAGCATTTTTATTTATTTGTCCTGTGGCTTGTGTCTTTTTTCTCTTTACTATGTCACTTTTGCTTTGAATATATTTTAACAGAATATCAAAAAATGAAACTGGTTTTGTTGGATTTACCTTTCTAGTTTTTTGCCCAGTTCTTACGTGTTTTCCTTTAAACAGTCACTTGTCATAAACTACAAATTAGGAAAATTAGTATCTTCTCTAATTCCTATGAAGGTTTTAGTCTTGACTCCATGCCAATTTAAATAATTCTTCCAACCTAAACTTCACCCACAGGATCACATAGCATCCTTGGTCTCCAAAATACTTGTATTAAATTCCTATGGCCTATCAAACAGCTGGTTTGGACTATCAACAGGTCACTGGAGCAAGCAGTGATTTTCCTCTTTCAGTTTGTGAAGCATTTTGGGAAAATATTGTAACTAGATTGAACTTTTTAGCTCAGCTGATATCAGAAGAAGCAACAAGAAGGAAATACCTGTTCTCCCCCTGCTCTTACTCTGTGAATAGTATATCCGTTTCTCTGTAATAGTGGTAACTTCTTTCTTCTAATACCTAAGTAAATTCACTAGTTTATAGCAAGAAGCCCTGTTCATAAGGAAAGAGAGGAATACTGAGTCTCCTGTCTTTCTAGAGTTTTTGATTACAACATTTTTTCATTAGGCATGGTTTGTATTAGAAGCAATATGCAGCTTAGAATTGCCAATCTTGTCATAATTTGCAGCAGAACTGCTGTAAGATGAAGCAAACTAATTTCTAAACCTCATTACATTCTATAACTTCATTCTTATTTTTCCTTTCATTAATAAAAAGACACAGTCCATGCTACATTTTCTATGAATCAATGAAGACTAATGGAATCATACTTTACACACTTGAAATTAGAACTAAGTCAAAAATGAATATGGAAATTAGTACAATGTATTTAGAAATTCACCATTACCGCACTAAAAAACTACAGCAACGTAATAAAAAGGCCCATAATGGCTGCAGATCTATTTCATGGACTCATAGTTTCCCTTTTTATCATAGAATATAACTTTTTAAAATGTTTGAAAAGTTTAATTTCTTACATTTAGTTTCTAAACTCTTTCAAAATGTGTCTACTGCATAATGAGACAGTTTTAATGCCAAGACCATTTGGCATATGTGAGACAGACATCAATATTTTTACCTGGTTCTCATAATCATTGCCTGGTCAGCAGGTGTAAATTGCTATATTTTTTTCATTGAATTTTGTCATCCTTAAAGCTCAAAGTGTGAGAAAAATTTTTATTGCTGTTGATACATCTCAGTTTTTTTGATAGTGGATGTTAAAATGTCTTCTGTTCCACAACACTCATGGAATGGAGTTTTCTTCAGTTGTACGTGCCATCTTTCAAGTTTGGGAATAACAAACGGAAGAATAAGTGGCTCTGCGTGATCTAGTTGTTTAGAGAAGTCACTTGCTGCGAACACCTCACAGTGGCTCCACACCAGCTGAGTTTTGATGGCGTTCCACCTTCTACAGGTTGTTTTTTTTTTTTTTACTTTTGACATCACTACAGTGCCCACGAAATGCATTACTTCCAAGTGTTCAGCATCCCTGGAGTGTAAATGGAGTATGTGAGCTGCAAATGAGGTCTTCTTCGCTTACATAGGATTGGCTTCTGTGAGTAACCCTGCCGAAATCACTTGAATGACGTGCTTTTTAAGAAGTTGGGGGGCTTACGTACATAGTAGAATCTTGTATGAAACATTCTTCAGATTATTTATCTTTGATAAATACATATTGAATATGGGAGGAGGGAGCAAAATGTTTACAATCACTTTAGCCATAGCTACTAATTATGATCTTAAAATAGATATTTGCATTTATTTGTATGTACTTAAATATGAAGACTTAAGACCTGAACCAATGTTCTTAAATACGTCTTTAAGGACCACCTAGTGGACAAACTTTATACAGCAGTTTTATGTAATACTACCTCTGCAGCATTACACACTCCTCTCTTTTGGAAAAAAAAAAAGTATGAATCTATGTAGGGCTGGTAAAGGAGAGGGGAAGAAATGCATTCAATTGCAGCATTGTTGCAAACTTCCAATAATACTTATCTTCTCTTGATAAATGTCAGTGTAGAAAGAAAATTTCTTTGCCCAAATAGATGTATTAAAAAAATTAGTATGTTGACTTTGTTATGTTGCTTTTTTTCACACGGAAAAAGACTGGAGCAGACGGGCTGTTTAATGAAAAATGTAGAAAACTTTTTCTACTAGATATATGTGTAAAATTTAATAAAATATCTGCTTAGTTCTAACAGAACCTGCATTCCATGCAACCACGTGTTGTATCTTCAGCCTCCAAACCAGAGTAAATTGTAAAGTGGAAGCAAACAGCATCTATATTAAAAACTAATGATGTAAAAAATGTCTTCAGTAATAATAATCTAAAATGTGAGTAACCTCAGACATGCTGCCTTCCTCCATTATGGAAATTTTTTAAAAATACATTTTCTCAATTCAACTGTATGCCACATAGTTAGCAATACATATTCACCCTATTACATAAAGCATACCTTGTCATGTGCAATGTGGAGCTATTGCCTATGTTGTAAAGAATAAAGATGTATTTGTTTGTCTTTATAACAGGATTTCCTCAATTTATCTTCATTCAGATTTGTTAAATATTCATTTATTCACTGCAGAATCTTGTGTATTTCCTTATTCTGCACTCAGACAAAGCGTTAATAAGGGACCTTAACTATAAACCATATTTTTCTGTCATTTGGTTGTTTCTAAATATACCAGGAAGCGCTTGAATATACACTAAATATACCAGGAAGCACAGCTTGATGGAGGTATTTTTTCCTCTTGTACTTTGTATCACTGGCACAAACCAGCATATTTTGTAAAATCATAAAAAAGGGTTTGATGCTTTGTGCTATTTATTCTGTTGTCTCACAGATTCTGGAAATAAGGCCATTACTGTGCACCAGGAATGTAAATTAATTTTTACATAGCATTTTCTATGGCATTAAATGGTTATTTTTTCTTATTCCTTACAAAATGAACTCTTCCTATCACAGGGACCCCCTCTATACCTTTTATATGGTCTAGGGCCAAACAGTTCAGGGGAAGTGTTTGTGCTCAAGAGGAATATGGCGTCATGGAAATTCACATGGACCAAGTTATTTCTGTGGAACATTCTACTGTTGGAGAAGCAGAAGACAGAGCAAAAAAAGTGCCCATCATGTTTGGAGTGCTTGTGTGAGTGGAAAATACATGCTTTAGCAGCAACCTCTCTGTGGAATCTGAAGTGGGCCAGTTCTGGCCGGCAGGCAATTTAGAATTTGAACATGTTTGCTAATGAAAGGAAAAGCTTTCAAAAAAATAATGTGAATAGGCATAGGGTGAGAACTCAGCCACAAACACGCATCTCATCAGATTTTAGACATGGTAATGATTCATATTAAAATCCTAGTACTCCTCTGCTGTCTTAAATACGGCCACAGCCCTCTAAGGTCTGTCTCTCTTGGCCTGAATGCTGTTTTCATGCTGGAGTTATGCCACATAACCAGGATTAATCAGAGTTACTGATTAATCTGAACCCCCAGTTAATGGGAGGGAGGGAGAGAATGGCCCAGCCTATTTGAGCCCTACCCTACAGTGGACTGGTAGGACATCCAGGACTTCTTGTCACCTGCCACTTGTGAACCCCTCCACGAGTTCATCATCTCCCCTTTGCCCATGTGGTCTTGGCTCCATGAAGATTCAGGTATCCCTCCGAGGATAAGGGAGGTTGGGCAGCTGCATTCCTACAGGCTGGGTTTTACCTGTGGGATTAGAAAAGGATACGTCACACTCTAATTTTGTAAAAAATCTTTTCCTCAAAACAACACATAGAAAGCATTCCCACTCACTTGAAACACAGAGCTAGTAGATGAGAACCAAGAATGAAAACAATTATAAATAGCCCAGAATAGCTGCACTGAAGACAAACTGAATAAAGTGGAAAAACAAGCAAGCAACACAGCTCGTTTGAAGTCTGCTTGATACTGAAACGGTTTCTATATGAATGAACTGCTGTCACCAGTACATCTTACTGGCTGAGTTAGCAGAAGATAGCATTCCTGACACAGGTTTTTTTTTTTTATTCAGGATGGACACACCTTGGGTGAATATTCACATTGCTGCTGTTCGTGTTTTATTTATTCTATGGATAAATTCACAAATGAGGTTGGAATTAACACTTTTAAGAAAGAGAACAACTCCCTGATGAACTCCAATCTAATCTGTCTAGGAGAGAAACAGTTACACATTCTTGCGGGTGGGGATTGGCTTCAATATGTCCAATTTTGCAGTAGTTGCAAGATGCTCTTTTGTTCTTTATGCCTTTACTAATGTCAGGCCATGACACAAACTGCACATAGCAGGTTTTGGGACCCTGAGACCTTTCCTATAGCAGGGATTAGAACGTCCATGGGATTGCTTATTCCTAAAAACAAGGAAATAAGTAAAGCTGTTTAATGTGGTGGATTAGCCAAAATGTAAAGATGAAAGAAAAACCTTGCATTCATTAATTCCTTCTGGTACTCACTGGATGTTTTCCCCAAGACCTGTTATAACTATCTGCACTTTCTGATTCGTGTTAAGCAGCAGAGACACTCAGTCTAGCTCCCAACAGCTTTTACTGAAGGTTAGCAGGCTGGTGGCCACCAACTGCAGCTTAACAGGTTGGTTGGTTTGTTTTATAAAGGCATTTTCAACTCATGGATATTCTACCTAAGCTGGAACTGGCAAATTTCATACTTTTAATTCCCATGCGAAGTGCATGGGTAAAACCATGAGGGGTGATTTAAGCCTGTCTAGAAATGTTTGTCGTTACACACTTGTCTGCAATTTGCTGCCAGAGTAGACCACTACTGAGTGTGCGTGCCTGTGTGCGTACGAGGAAAACCCAAACAAAACACAACTGGCTCCCAATCTGTCCCTGCTGCTACTGTAAGATGTCTTCTCATAGACTGCCAATGCTTCTTGCATCAGTGCTGCTGGTATTGATGAATGTAGATTTGTCATTTGAACTGCAAAATTTTAAAGCTGAATTTACATAGCAGTTTGCTGTGACGAGAGGAGTTCCCCTCAGTCTGAAGAGGATTTGCAGCACTCCTTAAATGTCTCATTTTATTAGGGAGATACAAGACACCTCTCTCTGTAAACTCAGGTAAAGGGCCATAGGCAGCTATTTTGGAAAGTTCATGGAGGAAAGGAGATGGGCAGAAGAACATAACTGCCACTAGTTCCTTCTACAACTTGCTAAGGCATCATAAACCAGAAGCCCTGTGGTGTCTGGCTGGTGACAGCTGTGGCCACGTAAAGACCTTCCAGGGCATAAATGAGGGGCTGCATTCTGCTCCCCTCCACCTCAGTTTTGGAAGGAAGAAGGGCATAAATCCAAGGAACTCTCCCATTCCTGCCCTCTAACGGTGGCAGCGTCACCAGACAGAAAATCCCACACAGCAAAGGTGACAGCCTGCCTCTAAAACGCTGCTTGAGCTGAACTCTGTGGTTTTGCTGTAGCTGTTCTGTCATTTTGTCTCTCAGAAAGAGACATCATCTAATTCTTTGACATACCCTCACTGAGGTTGAGCAGTTTTCCTGTAACAGTTAAAAAGCTTGATTCTGTACTGGTTTGCATTGAGTCTACCTTTTTAAATCAACAGCTTATGTCAGAGTAGAATTGGGCCCTTTACTTGCCTAAGGCATTGAGCATCTTTCACCTTTGCACACAGTTGTCATGACAAATCACTTCTACTACAAGCTTCTCACCTCCTAATTTCCATTTTTCTTCACCTTTTTTTATCAAGTGTTCAGAATACCCCTGCGCACGCGAGCGGTTGCAAGCGGCAGTGCTGAAGGGATCTATCTAAACATGGCCTGTCGCTAAAGAGCAGCCCTAGCCAGAAAAGCCCCTTTCATTATAATCCTGAAATATTCCTGAAGAGGGATTGCCAAGCATGACACACGGTATCGTGATGAACCTGCCCCTGCGTTGCTGCAGGCACTGTCCTTGCCCCCCCCTTTCAGTGGAGGGTCATTGGCAGGGGAATGTCACTCTGTCACACGGAGCTACCCTGGGGATGCGAAACCATCTTCCACTCAGGACCAGGCAACACCATCAAACGTGTTCATGAACAGCATGGCCTAATCCATCTCCAGGGACCAAATTCAGGGATAAAGTGGAAGAAGGTGTAAGTTACATGATGAAAAATGGCTCTCACTGGGACCTTCCCACAAAGGGACCAGGAAAGGATGTAAACTTGCGCAGCTTTGAGTCCCCTCTAAATCTGACTCCAGGTTTAAGAGAGAGATAAAAACCAAAAGCACCTGCTGGGCATTTACACCTTACACCACCTCCTCATGTCCTCCTGCTTCTGAATGTCAGGCAGCTCAGCATACTCTGCCATTTCTGCAGCAGCAAAATCCGTCTTCATCTATGATTTCTAGGACAAGCCCTTGTTCAGCATTCTTATCACTTTGCTGTCCCTGATTTGATTTTCTCTTTGCCCCTAAATTCAATTTTCCAGCAAATTATCCCAGCTGCTCGCGAAGCCTGCCCCGAGCGCACGCAGCAGGCTGCGTTCCTTTGTGGCACACGCTGCTCATCGCATC
>NW_009219609.1:0-3527 GCF_000690835.1 Fulmarus glacialis
GGTGTAACTCTTTGAGGAGAAGCCCCTTCCCCGGCCCCCCCGCTGCCCCTCGCCCCCAGCAGTATTTCTCCTTGCTCAGAACCTGCTGAGTGTTAAGCAAGCGCTGTATTTTCTTTCCCAGTGCCTCAGAGCTCCGAGAGCTCACGTAGTGGGGGTATCGCTAACTACAATCAAGGATGCAAAGAGTTGAAAATTTTGCCAAGGAAAACTGTTCACTAGAAATTATATTTCCTCTTCTATCACGATACCAACTTTGTTCCATCAGTGCCGTGGAACCCTGCAGAAGAGGCGGTAAATTACCTTTAATACACTGCTGACAAGTTACATGAAAAAACTTATTAAAACATTACACTTTTTTTTTTCTTTTTTTTGGGTAAACCAACCAGTCTTTCTTTTTTCGGCTGGAGTTATGATAGATGACTGATGATGCATTAAGGCAAGAAAGTTTCAGTGAAATACATATACTTAAAATCTTGTTCCACTAAAGTGGAATTGAAGAGAATTTATCCATCTGAATGTAGCGTCGACCAGTTTGAACAAGTAGGAACATATGTTGCAGTTATCCAACCCCCACCAAGGGATGATATTATATTATACATGTTATTTTTACACAATTTAGATACATATATTTAGTTTGAAAACTCGTTTTATTCGTATCATGAACATTGGGAGTGAAGAAATATCACAACAAAATTGACACACCTGTTAATTAGTGCAGCTCATCCTAAGGGATTCCAAAGCATTCAGCGAACAGTGACCCCCACCTTGTCAAAGGCTGGGTGCATCCAGTCAGTGTTCAGGGACTTCAGCAGAGACGGCTTCATTTTAGAAGAGATTTGCTGAGCTCAGGAAAAGATGCCGGCCATTGGAAAATAACTGGTACTTTTGGCCCAAGTAAGACACCTTGTCTGGGACAGGAGGCCTTACCCTCTGGCAGGTACGACATGGAGGAGAACAGAGGGGTGAGAAAGTCCTCTCTAAGCTGGCGACAGGCACGAGCCTGCCCCGCTGTTCCGACAACGTTTGTTCTATGGTTTTGAACAAATGTTTCACCAATAAAAGACAAGTTTAAACACCAACTAATTACCAGTTCGGAGACACAAGCCCTATATATAAATATATGACTCGAGGTGTCTCCTCATAGTTTGGGATTGCATATGGGATTTCAGCTCCTGAAAGCTTTAGAGAATCCTCGTAGGGTAATGGACTGATAGACTAAATAATTCAAATGATTGAAGACTTGTTTATGGAAAGCAATGTTGTAGAAACTTGCATGCCAAAGCTGGAGGCGTTTATTTGGGACCTCAATACGCATCTATTAGAAAACAGAAATTTTAAGGCTTGTGGACACAGATTAATCCATATCACTTAAAATATGGATATTGGCAGTATATTTAAATACCTGACAAGTTTTTCTGTTCCCCCCCCCCCTTTATATTTGTATTTATGAAAGAAAAGTAGTATGTCAGAATACTAATCATACCGCTCTATCATACCTATCAGGTCAAACGCTCTATCCAGCTGTTTCATACATCACATGGCAATGCTGTCAACGTTATCTATTTTAAACAAGGCCCCATGCGCATGATTTAATACTGATAACACTGTGTCTTCAAAACACACTTGAGACCTTTTGTTTCCATCTAGGCCATTAAAAACTAATTGTCTGGGCACTTCATATGTTATTATATTTTGTATTATATGATGTCTGCGAAATGTGGCACAATGCATTTCAAATTGTCTGGTGGGACTCAACCTCCTACTTCAATAGGTTTCATGTAAATAAATGTCATGAGTATAACTATTACTGACACAGAATTACAAGCTGCTTACATTTTTAAATTGTTTTGAAACTGAGTTTAAAACCAAAAAACCCACCCCAAACCACAGAACCCATTCGTATCCTCTCAACCCTTCTCCCCACTTCATTCTCTGTGTTGGTTCGCCTCCAGTCCTCAACCTCAGCCACTCTTTAGGAAGAACCTAAGGCTACTACAATACGTAATAAAGCCGATTGCTAAAGCAACAACATACACGTTTAAACGCCTTTTCACAAAGCTCACGCTCTGAACATTGGCCTTTTTTTGTTTTTCAAAGATTACCAATGTTGCTTAACTCTACAGCCATGAATTTGGTGAACTGTTTGAGATGCAATAAGAGTAGAAAATACAATAACCTGAATTGAAATTGAACTTCTGTAATTTAAAAGCAGAATTCTCTATGTTTGTGTTTATTAGTACAGAATAAGACTGAAAAGCAGCGAGTGCCCTCCCTCCTCCTGCCGCCTCCCCGTGCCACCGGTCGGGGTTCGCTCGTGCAGGTGCTAGAAGCGGCTCCTGCTGGAAGCATCTGAGCTGAGGCAGAAGTCTGTACTAATGGGCCACGCGTTGAAACTGCCCAGCACGTCAGGAACCACTAAAAAGCACACTTCAGGGCAGAGCGGGGGAGGAGAGCCAGTTACTCGCATCTTACTGTGTCTCTAGAGCATTCAGTGATTTGCACGTTGGGGTCCCAGTTATCCATCATCGCTGATCTTTCACTCCTTGTCTCTATCTTCACATCAGGCCTTTGACACACCAGACGCCAGTGAAAAACAAAAGAGCAACAAAACAAGGGATGGAGGAAAAAACCCGCCACACTTTGAGGCTATTGTGAGGCAAATGTGCTCCCAAGTTAGATGTTTGCATGGCATGGTTCATAGTAGGACAGAAATAGCGTATCCTGGGGATTTAAGAGTCTTTGGAAATGGGTAACACCATAAAAATGTTTGCCAACTGGAAGTACTTCTAGGGTTGGCTGGAAAACAAGAATTTTGTTTTGTAATTTGTTTTGCTCCACATCAGGACAGAACTAAGACCTATTGAAATTTTGTGCAAGCAAAACAAAACGAAGTACATAGACATCCCACAGTGGCCAGCAGGGTCAGTAGTTACCATTTACCTTGGTTACCTCTTGGTAACCTTGGTTACCTTCAGTGTCCTAACTACGGGGCTGTCTTGCAGTCTGTCTGTCTCCTACTCTGTTCATCCAGAAATGCTATGAAACCTTCCAAAAATTGCCATCAGAACGACACATTTCTGCCAAAACATTGTATCATTGACCATGGCAATTAGAAAGAGTCAAAAAATTCCCAAACTGTTCCAAGAACCATATTACAATTCTTTAGTCATCCCCCTTCCCCCCCAAATGCTGCTTTCTACAGCTCTGAAATCTGTTAAACAGTAGCCCATAAATCTATTGAAAAGTTCATGTTAATCTGAGTGGGTGCCTTTTTGATGAGGAAGGCAATAATGGAACTTCTCGGAACATTTTAGCATCATTTGGACATAAGAAGTGTCCAAAGAGTGAGCATTAGTGTAATTAAAAAGTTAATTCTCTAATGTGACTGCCCCTCTACTCCTTACCTCTGTTCCTGGGATGACTGGCAGCGTCCTCCTCTCCGACGGTGCCACCTTCTCCTCACCCGCTCCTTCCTCCTCCTCCTCCTGGCATTGCTGCCAGCGCCGAGGCAGCGGCCGCTGCAGGGG